>NC_042493.1:76663513-76692723 GCF_005508785.2 Acyrthosiphon pisum
GTGACTCGTGCAGTCGTGCATACGATTTGTTTTATTCTATAAAATATATATGGAATTATATTTCCGTAAAGGTACCTATGAATAAATGAGTAAGGTAGGGTGCGTAATTACAAAATTACCCTTGAAATTAAGCCTAATATCGGTACCACGATGTACTCTTTTCATTAAAAAAAAATCAAGAAATTCGGATCGGTATAGTTTCAGAGTACATTCGACACGAAGATTCCATTTTCACATATATAAAATGTGTCCGGGGGCGAAGTGACCGGCTGCCGTCATATGAAAGTATACCTAAAATGACGAAGAAATAACCTCTAAAGTGGGGGGTCTAACTTTCTTTTTTTTTTAGTTATGGGTAATTTAAGTTTTTTTAAACCAAATCAAAACTACCACGGATTTTTTTATGTTTCTCTGAAACTTTTCAACATTTTAACATAATTTTTTTTTATTTTAAAGCTATTTAATTGTCCTTTCAACCAACATACGCAATTAAACCAAACATATGTAAACTATTATTATTAAATTGAAAAAAGTAAATTTTTTTTATCAAAAGTTGGAATTTTTAAAAATAAATCTCGTATTTCTCAAATTAATTCAATATTTAGTATGGGTTATTTTGGTTGTGTATTATTCGTCATTTTAGGTATACTTTCATGTGACGGGGGCCGGTCACTTCGCCCCGGGACACATTGTATATACTAGGTATATAGCGTATATTTAGCACGTAAATATATTATGAACATAGCTGCAGTAAACTAGTGGGTGAAAAGGGACAACTTCCCCCCCTAAAAAAATTTAACGGGGACAATGCCCCCTTGGTATTTTGTAAATTAATTCAAAAAATATTATCAAAAAGGCATTTTAGATCTATAAGAATAATTTTTTCAAAAAAACTGAAAAATATAATATTTTTAAAAGATTAACTATAGAAAAAAATATTAATTGATTAATCAAAATGTATTTATTTATTGCCATTTCTAATTGTAATACATCATGATAATAATTATGATAATGAGTAAAAACAAAACCAAACAGCAAACTGCGGCCTGCTGTGTTCCGAAAAAAAATCATTAAGGTTCGGTAAAATCTTAGTTCATATAATATTATGGATGGAGCCACAGCGTATTATTTTGTTTAAACATTATATGCCGATTTGATAATAAATTATCTGTGGATAAATATGCAAGAAGTTGCGTCGTGCATGCGCATACCGAATAGGTACCTAATTCGGCGACTCGTCGTTGATATTGGCAAAGTTTTTTTGTGTTGGTATAATACCGCTGTAGATACATCCATAGTATAATGATCTAAGAGTAAAATGAAAGCCTGTTTTCCTATTCGTGATAACTGTTTAACTTTGAACTTCAACTGAAAACAATATGACACGACACGTTCTCTTTATCTTGTATTATTTTTCACTATTCATCGTTGTGTTTGACTGTTGAGCTTTGAGCGTACTGTTATAGAATTACTGCATTAAAATATTACTGTAATACTATTCTAATATCTTTTTGTACAATTCAAGGTACTTTTTTTATTATGTTATATTTGTGTGTATGACTTCAGTTATTATTTGTATAAGCTATAAGTAATATACAGACTCAGTGTGATACATTTAAAAATAAATTTATATATACCTAATAACTATAAATTATAACATTAGGTATATCGTATATTATACATTATATTTATAACGTTATTACTTATGGACTTAAGAAATAAATTCCGTTTTATGCACAAATAAAGTAATAGGACAATATAGAAATGCAGAATGGTTTTATTAAATAAACCATCATCTTATCAAGCTTTTTCCGTAATGTCATTTAATTTTACATACCTACTACATTAAAGATTCAGCTTAGATAATAATATTATTATGTTATGCTTTCCTATTTCCACTGATTAAGTATATTTAGTCTCCAAATATCTTTAAGTATACGGTATATCGACATAAAATAAAGTTTGCTGCCCCATAAAAATTGGCCAAGTTACGCCCATGATTATGAATATAGAAGTATAGATATTATATTTAGATTGTTGAATTTTACTTCTCGGAACAATCCATATGTATATGCCGATAAAACACACACAAAAGAAAAAAGTCAGGTTGCAGGTAGCTTGAAACCTACTGGTTCTATATATAGTTAATATCGTGGTCGGTCACAGGAATACCTGAAATACCCCATGCAATTATACGTAAATAGATATTACCTTTGTTTTTTAATTTTTCAAGAACTTTATACCTATTATTTATTAACAAAAGTGGTACTAAAACCTTCAGCAGACTGTCAGATTTAATAGTAAAAAAATTGGTGACGATACGTTGAACGGTGTGGATTTGTATGCGTTAAAAAAATCGGGACTTGCTTTTATAGTATAAATTAGAGCAACGCATTGAAGAAGTTACTGCTTTGAATTTCAGCGCAGGACAAAATGTACAAAGAATGGTCATGTCTCCAATCAAATCCTTAATACTTAGCCTTATTTTCTTATATCTTAGTCTTTAGCTGACTCCAGATTAATAACCCCTCATTATAAAACAATACATTTTTAAACAAAAATTATTCAAAATTAAGTATTAACAACTAAAACTATAATAATCATAACCAATATAGGAACCTTACATTAGCCCTTTACAAAAATAAAATATATATAAACAAAAATATATTATTGTTTATTAATATGTTTATTTTTCTCCCGGACAGATGGCACCACTATTGTGTTTTCGACTTAGATTTTCTACTTTTCCTAAAATATTCTTTCATAAAAACCCTTTCCTGACAATTACGAACACACAAAAAAAAAGAATAAGCTGAATCGGTCTAGCCATTTCGTATCTAACCCGTCACAAAGATTTCTATTTCGCTTTTATAGTATAGATTGTTATTTATTTTATCGCATGCAATTGCTATTATATTAATGTAGTTACAAACTTACAACGAAAATACATTTTAAAATTGTTATTTTGCATACAAATGCATAATGCGAATCCCTTAATAAATAATCCCCGAAAAAAATAACCTTATAATAAAAATTATGTGTCCTAATAACATATTATATATTCACGAGATTTCATTGTCTATGTATGATTTAAAAACAAACAAATGATACATTTTTTTAGTCATAATAAATTTGTATTACAATGTCAATAATGTCAATAATAAGTATATATATAAATAAAAATAAAATGTTAAAATTTTTTAAACCCCTTATATGTCAGAAGTTATTATATATTATTACTATTATTACTAGTTTACTGAACGATATGATTCGATATGAGTATATCACTGAAAAAAAAATGAGTTCTACTAACAAAAATATGGTTACCTACCATAACTGTTAAAAGTAGCTGGCTCAAGGACAGCAGTAATTTTAGTTGTATGTACAAATCAATTCTGGTTGGCCGTTACTAGTTGTAACAGTAATATTGTTTGTTGTTGTAACTAAACTTTATTTGTAATGTATACAACAATTATATACTCTCAACAAAATACCATTATGTAATAATAACAGAAAATATTACAATGTTTGTTGGTAGATCAGAATATTTTTTTAAACCTAGCAAATGTTATTTTCTATTATTATTAAGAGAACATTTCTAGTGTTTTAGAAGTAGCTAACTATTTTTGTATGATTACAAGATTCTTATGTTAAATTCATAGAGCACTAGATTAAGCTAATCATAATTAATTTATTAAATTCATAGAGCACTAGGTTAGGCTAACCATAATTAATTTGTTAAAATAACCAAACAGAACCACTACATGTGCAAAATATATTATATTTTTTGGTTGTAGTTACTGAATATCATAGCTGCTTATAGGGGGTGATTGGGGGGGGGGGGGATTAGTACCCCCCAGGCTCCTCCAAATTATTACCCCCAATTTTCCTAATTAATTTATTTCACCAATAATTTGTAAATTACTGTGGTTTATTGGTTTGGATACATCATGATATGAACTTTAAGTAAAATAATAAAATTAGCACTACCTAATATTTCACACCAATGTGCGCTAAACATACAATTTACAGCATTACATTTTTGAAAAAATGCAATACCATTATTTTGATAAGAAATTCATTTTATTGATACAAATAAATGTTTACAAATTACATAATCAATTTATTATATTTTAATAATTCATGATTAAAACTAAAATAGTTTCATGTATAAGTTTAAATTACAAAGGGCTTCTTACAGTTACAAATTTGGTTCCATCTGGAGTAACATTTAAATTCTTTGGGATAGGAGATACCAGGAAATCTTGAAAAATGAAACAATTAATATTTGTTTCAGGAAACATCACTTCATATGGAATATACATGTTCATTAAATCCTACCATTAAAAGAGAATTGCATTCAAAAATTATCTTATCAGAATCATAAAGAAAAATATTGTTCACAGAAACAAATTTATAATTATCATCTTCCAAAATATCTTGAGTTAATATATGCTTTATTTTATAATGTATACCTTCAATTGTTGCCCAACTAACGCAAAATAAAGATTTATCGAGATCAAGATTGAGTTTGTTTATTATTGCATGAGATTTCATTGGACATAATGATTTACAAGGACCTACAACTACACTTGAACATAATTTACCCTTATCAAATATATCATTTAGCTGTAACTGATGTTTGATTTCTAAAGTTAAGCAAATATTACGTCAATTGAAAGATGATCTAGCTGCAATTTTAGAGACCCTATGTTTCGCTATATATCCTATATTATAATATCCTATATTATCGCTTCAAATTGCATAGACCAAAAATTACCTACAGGACCAAATTTTTTTATCAGTAATGGGTAATGAAGTAAAAAATAAAATTTAGGTTTAAGAGATTTTTTACTATATTCCAAATAAAGCTCGTTTAATTCTTCAACTGAAGTTTTTAGTAAGAAAGTACTTTGTTCTTCAACTAGTGATGACAACATAATATCTATAACTTTACGCAAGAGTATATACAGGGCCCAAACTGGTTCTTCTGCAGGTATAAAATCACCAATAATTAAACCAAAATACCTAACTAATATTAGCATTTCAGAAGCAGATTGCCGAACATTCCCTTGACTAACATGTTCCATAGATAAAGCACAAGGTTTATTACGCTCAGGTCCAAAATCAAAACCAAAAAGCCTTTCATTGAACACTTGTAGGGAAAATAGTTTCAGTTCATTAATATAGTAATATATAATAAAACCCATTATATACTTGGCACAACCTTCAAGTACATCATGCATTACATCAACTCCGATTTGATCATATAGACTAAAATTTTTTTACATCTAACCAAACACACTTTTCTTTAATTCCAGTAGTACTTACATTATTCTCATTCAAAAGATTATAATACTGATCAATTGTTCTGAGGAGAGATTCATCTTCATAGCATTGAACTCTCAAGTTTTCTTTTCTTATATTGCAAATTCGACAAGGAAAATTAGAAGAAAAGCTTTCAATAAAACCAATAATGGAATGAAGCCCCAAGTTGTCTCCTAAAATTAGACCTAAGTCAAAGTATAATGTACCTTTAAATACTGAAGTATTAATTTCTATACCAACATATTGCAAAAAGTTTAATTCGTCAATCACAGGTTTAAAAATTACGTTATTTCTAAACTCTACTCTATCAGAAGAATGAAAAAGTAATGTAAGAAAAATATTAGACAACATTGAAGAACGGTGTAATGGTATGCATGGAAGAGACATATAAACTACTCCTAACTTGTGAATTCCGGAATGACTACCGAGAACATTTCCACTTTCAAAATCATCAAAAAACAAAAATAGTGGTAAGACAGTCTTTCCTTCAAATTTCTTAATTCTACTCTGCCAAAAAGTACCTTGAATAAAATTCCCTAAGACACTTGTGTTACTCATTAAATTCCTCATGTTTTCTAAAAATTCACCAAGAATATTTTCAAGTGAAAAAAACTGTTTCAACACTTTGCTTAAACAATTTATACTGTTGTGAACAGTTGATTGGTTCAAGGACAGAGACACCATTCTTTATAATTTTGTTTAAACGTTGGCCAATTACAACTTCCTTAGGTTCTATATAAGTACCTTTCTCAGCAAAAAAATTAAACCTTTTATGCTCAGTTTTAAAATTTCCTAATGCATTTTTAATAACACTTGTAATATTATCAACAACAATAAAACATTCACTAGATATTTTTTTTTCAGACAATATCTTTTTAATATAATTTCAATGTATGCAGAAAATTCTTCTACGATAACTTTCTCCAGGCCATTGACCACAACTTGAACTGCATTCCTTGGAATTATAGGGTTAGCATATAAAGATGCAAGAAAACAACTTATTGAATGGTTTAATAATTCAACTGGATCAATAATTAAATTTTCTTTACAATTACCATTAAATTCACAATTATTAAGTGTATAGCCAACTTCAGTTATTACATTAGTGTTTGTAATTGCATCTATAAATTAATTTGTATCATAAAGCTGTGGAGAAGTACAGGGTTGTGATTCATACGAATGTTTTAGCAAATGTTTACGAAAGGAATTCTTTAAAGAAAAAGACCTAGAACAATTATTTTCAGCACAAAAATAAGAATCAAATTTCTGTTCAGGATGAAAAAAATTGAAATGATTAAATACAATTTTAATACTATCAAATGTCTGATTACATAAAAAACAAGTCACCATTTTATATAAATATGTATCAAATACAAATAAAAGCAATTAAAATTCTTATCTACTAGATAGTTTATAAAATTTACTTGAAGAAATATTATTCATCTTCGGTGTGACGAATACCAACATCTGACATGAATGCGTTTACAGCTGTGTAATTTTTGTCCCATGGTGTTTTTAAATTGTATAAGCCTCTTTGAATGAAATACCAAATTCCTGATGATTCAACAGGATATTCAACGTTAAGAGTTAAAATTATTTTGAAGCAGCAGTCTACAGATGCTATTATAGAGTTTAATCGATAGAATGTGTTATCCACTACAACCAAATATGATGAAATTTCTTTTAAACTGTGACCAACTATAATAACAAAGGGTTGTAATGTTTGGCCAAATTCAATCAACTTGCTTCTTCTTCTTGTAATAGTTTCTTGAATTTCAGAATCACTACGCACGTGAGTTATAAAACCATCCCTCACTTCAATTTTTGTAGGTCTACAAATTTTTGACTTCTTGCTTCTTGTGCTGGAAACACTTATGAGGAATGGGAGACTTAAAAGTGTGATAATATTAGATATTTCCTCGATTTCTGAAAATTAACAAAATAGACAAGATTATTAACATACTAAATAAAAAAAAGCTTTTCAAACATTTGTAATAGATATGGGCAATACTTTTTTATTTTATTCAATATCCTAATATAACTTTGTTACTTTATACAATTTTGATTAGGTTAATATGTTTTATTAATAATTAGCCAATTTGAATTTGAATTTTTTATTCCTAAATATGTACTATTATAATCTTTTAAATAAAATAATGATATAATGCTAAAGTAATAGCCTTGACGCCATTTGATTATAGTAAGAAAACTAAATTGGCAATAAATAAATTAGAATAGTTGGCTAAGAACCATTAGGTACCTAGTAAATTAAGTGTATTTATATTTTAAGTGGTTAATTTGTAGGTACCTACTATTTTACATAGGCACAGTACATGTTTTCAGTTACAGCCTTATAAGCACGTGTGATAAGCCCACACAGTTTGTGGCCCCCTCTCCCTTAATTAATAAGCTTCGGATCCACAGTTGGCTTCAAAAAATATAAGAGAAATAAAATGAGTATTGAGTATCAATATAGAATTTTGTGATCCAACCAATTTTTGTGTAGTATGTATAATAAACAATTTTAAAAAATAATCTTAACTAACCTTCAAGATATAGTTTAATGTATGTGTTCAAAATGTTATTCACAGTTTCATCTATTGTTTTATTCACTTTAGCTCTAAGCAACTCAAAAATATTATTTTTGTAAATGATCAGGTTTTGATACAATTTATTTTCTTTGCCTGGATAAGATACTTGGAAATCTTTTAAAATCTGTAAAAAAAAAAAAATAAAAATTAATTAAATAAGTTTTTTTTATTGATTTTATAAGATGGCTTCAATTAAACTTACAAGTAGATAGCCTGATGGTTTCTTAAGAGCTGGATATTCTTCCATATACTTTGCAATTGACTGACCATTTTTTGACATCAGCTTCTTTAAGCGTTGATTAGTGGTTAAATCCCAATTCTTTTCCACTAATTCCCATGGGTCACTGGAATTTTGTAACCATTTCAACCCTTCCTCTACAGATGAATGTAATTCTTCATCTTCTTCCTCAACAGAGTGTTGGAGTCCTTTTGACAAGGAAAAAGAACTACTAGAAGAAGAGGATGTCGAACTTCTTCTTGATGTTTGTATTAACCCAGACTTTCGATATTCTCTTCTCCTGTTGTCTAGGCAGTCTAGTAGCTTTCCTTTGGCCGATCTCTTCAGTCCAGGACCGTATGAAATATAAGGAATAAAGTAGGTGGGTGTATGCTCTTGATGAAAAACTGATGTTATTCGATAAGCCAGGTCTTGAAGTCTTGTAGATAAAACACGCTTCTGTGCATCATCTTTAAGTTCTCTATTTATAATAAGATTACAGAGACGTCTACGGCCTACACTATCTAGTAGTCCACTTTGTCCAAAACTAGCTAATAATGACTTCCCTTCATTTGTACTTTTCAGCAGGTTGTGTACATCCGAATTAAAATCATATATTACTTAGTAGGTATAAACAAATTTTAAAAAGAGGTTAAAATAGGTCTTAAAGTATCTCCACTAGGTAATTCAATGACAAACACCAGTGGCGCCTTAAATCTTAGGATATAATGAAATACATTAAAAAGTAATGAGATAAAAATAAAATAAGTGTAAATCAGTATGTAGGATTAGATGGGGTTAGTGCGTCATATAAGTCAATATAAATTGGATTTTTTTTTGATGACGTACTTACCCTTCCCCTAACCCTATTGGTTATTTTATATTTTTGTGATTACATATTATATAGGATGAAACCTATGTGTTAAATGCCTGTGTTAATAAGTAATATTATAACAAACGTTGAAATAAAATGTAAAATGTTTAATGTATTTACATTTGTTGGTGATTGCAGTGTAATTGGTAGTTCTTTAGAATGTTGTTCACTTTTGTTGCACTACTCCCAAATCGTCCAGATTTATTAAAATATGATTCTCAGCTGACAAAGTAGTTGACGTTTGTGTAGGCTAAATTCAAATTTTACTTTAAAAGAATATACTTTAATACAGAGTTATGAAATTATTTTAATTTACCTTTAAGTTGGTATGTTCTTCACTTGAATTTTGTTTTAGCTCTGTTTCAAACTAAAGAAAAAATAAATAATTAAGAAAAGAAAAAAATTTAGTTTAATTATATATTTTTTAGTGATATACCTATTGTGACATTAAATAATATTCAAATAACTAAATAGGTACTTGAAAATAAAAAGATATGATACATTATACACAAACAAATAATAATTAGACTTATATTGGACTTAACATTAATTCCTGAGGATCCTGTCATTCCTTGTATAATTATTCTTCATTGATCAATATTAGTTTTCAATTTATCTCGATGACCAATAATGGGTACCAACTCTCTTATCATATCATCACTAAGCAATCTTAATTTCTTAATATCTATATCATTTTCTATAAAATAACATAATAAATAAATAAATAAATAAATTCATTCAAGTAGAAAAACATTAACATTTAAATTAAAGGTTGAATATTAGTAACCATGAATTAATTACAAATTGGTTATGAATAGAGAGCTGATTTTTAGTTTCTTAAAATATGATCTTACCTATATGTTCAAAAAAACATAATACTCTTCAATAAAGATTTAGTGAATTAAATATATTTAATAAATATGGAAAAGATATACAAAATCTGAGAAAAATATATTACAATATAAACATATTAAAGTTGAATTTGAAATCAAATAATATTAGAAAATACCTATTGTGTTGTTTTTGAATAGTATGTTTCTAATAAACTTATATGAAAAAACTGTAGCATTATTTGAGGGCCCCACCCTAGATTTTAATGGGCTGGTAAAATATTAAACATTTTGGACTTTTGGTAAGACAGGGCCGAATGAAGTGATGAAGAAAAAAATAACATTTTTAACTTCAAATAGATGCCTACCTCGTAACTCGTAAGAGTCCATGACAATATGACATTAATGTTTATTTAATTGTTACAATTGTCACAACGCAAAAAACGTAGGTTTAGTTTTGTCTGTAAATGTCTACTTAAGCTAGGTATAATTTAAATAATAGGTACATACATAGATAGTTTTAAATGTTTTGAGACTCACCTCGAAATATTTGAATATATTGTGAAAGATCCCAAGCATTTAGAATTTATCATCAGATTTATTATCAGATCAATTTTGTTAACAAAACCACTCCGATTTTTTAAGTGTATGACTGACAGACCGTCTCCACTATGAATTGTTTTTATTGTAGGTATATAAAATGATTTATCATTGAATTCAAATTTAACTGAAAAATTGAAAAAAAGACCCAATATATTTCAAAAGGTTTTTTTCAATAGTTATTTCATTATAATTTAAAAACATTATATGTGGCCTTGTGGGAATTTTAAAATTGTGCGTAGGTATATTATAAATTTTACTAACACAATGGCATAAAAATATTTGGATTAATTTTAAGCTATTGGCTTTTACCCGTTTATACCATGAGCTCATTCTCACTGTTACGCGGTAGATGAGGCAGAATTTGGGTAAATTTTGAAAGATGTTAGTATTGAGTCCCGGGTAAAGAAAAGTAGTGGGTCCTGTCTATAAACCCTGTTCAGCCCGATCATTTTATCAATGACCGAAGTTTTTACGAAGAACATAATATTATAATAAACACATACATTTATACAAATTATACCATTTTTAATTTAAACCATTAAATTTTTCTATTTATACAATTTACACCGTGAACATAAAATTTACAAATAAGTGCTTTTTCACAAATATGCCGATCATACACATTTTAATATCTTATATATAAAATTCTCTTGTCACAATGTTTGTCCGGAATGAACTCCAAAACTACTGGACCGATCTCGATGATTTTTTTTACACTTTGTGTAATTTGGTCCAACTTAAAATATAGGATAGATTTTATCTCGATTAAGGCCCTCAATATTTTTTATTGCAATAATTGTGAAAAATAAAGTTATAGAATTTTCTATAGATATCAACAATGTTCGAGGATAGGGAGTAACGTCGTATAAAATGTTCGCAAATGCTTTATTCTAGAAATTTCGATTTTCAAAGGTATAAAAGGCGAAGTTCAGTACGACGTATTCATCAGTATTATTTAGTTGTGACCTAAGGGATACGTATGTAAATTAAGGGAAGTGTGAAGTGTAAGTGTAGTGAAGTTAAGTGATCAATATGAAGACCTTGAACCATTTAACTTAATTAAGTATATAGTTTTATTTCTTATCCGGCACTTAGCTAACCTAACGGTTAGGTTAGGTTAGGTTAGGATATTGTATTAATTAATTATATTAATCCACCGTATAGGTGAAATTAAGTAAAAACGACCAACTCCGGTATAACTTTAATTTAGTTTATATTTCATAGCAAAATGTATAGCATTATACTGAAACTGACAATACCATGCGTAAAAAACTTTGAATAAATTAAAACGGCGGTCCGTGGTCAATGGATTGTTTCCGTTAATATAATTTCGTAACAAAGAGGAAACACTTTGCTAACATTCTATCAGATTTCGGATACGGTACAATTTTTTGAGTCCAATGTACATACTGTAGGGATACACAAACCTGACCAGCTAATCGATTGTCGCTTCTATATTGTTCTTTGCTGTAACCATGAACTGGCTGTAACGCAGTTTGCCGTGACCACAACACCTATCCCCGTCGGCCTGGCATGCTCCATCTATGAGTATAAGCTAGTCTATGGTTTCTATAATTATAGGTAAGCATCTAGTATAGAAAAATTACGTAAGGAATAGGCGTGTCTGAGAAATTTGATCCTACTTAGGTACATTATAAATTGCGGTACATAATATAAACTTTTTTTTCTAAGTTTCTGATTTCGTATTAAGTTTTTTGATTTTCATCACATAAAAAAATAAACATTTGTAAAAAGTATTATTAGCGTATTAAAATAATTATATTTTAAAATTAAGAACTAAATACAATTTCATATAACCTACCTAGTTATTTATTTATCTGATATAAAAGGAATATTGTTTTTTATTCCTAATAAAAAAAGTAAAACTTATTTAATTATTATTAATTATTAATTATTATGGATAAAGCTTATTTCAAAATTTGGGGTTCATATTCCCAAACCTTAATCTAATTTTTTTTTGGAGGGTGGGGGGGGACATCAGTCATGACAAATTATATAATCAGTATTAAACAGTTGGAAATCCTAGCACTAGCGCTTGCATGTGAGAGTGAGACTATACACGCCACTACAATTTACTTTTGAATGGTAACTACACATTTTTATTCACTACTATAATATACAAGCGCTAGTGTTGCAATTTCCAGCTGTGCAACCACAGTAGTAACCGTATCGATTTTTTCTGTAGACACTTTACAAGATTCATAACCCGATTTTAAGTTTTTATAAAATCATAGATAAGTATAATGTATAAAATTAAGTAGGGAGGAACCAGAAGTTACCAGAAGTCACCAGAAGTTACCGTTTATTCCATGACAAACGCGATGTATATTTCATGAAATCTGTAGATAACAATGTAATCAATAATGACTTTGCACAAATTGTGTTACTGAAGCAGATTATCTGATTATAAAGATTTCAATTAAAATAAATTAACAGTGAATACGCATAAACAAGTAATTTATTTTAAAACTTAATTTGTTATTTATTATTACACAAGTAAACTTTAATAGCGACGATTTGGTGATTGGGGGTAAGTACTTATAGCGGTTTTTTCTGGCTTGCAGATGGCCTCCAAATCGTTTCCCAAAGCGGAAATCGAAAAATTTCTGTGTATACAAACTAATCCAACGAAATGGAAGGGGCTGTTGATCGGATCGTTAACGAAAATCGTCGATCAAGTTCACCCATTGTTAGCAGTCAGCGACGAAGCATTAGCATGTGTCGAAATGCTAATTGTACAATGTCTGGAGATACTCACGTTAAGGTCATCACCACCGTACACTAGATTTGACATCGAAGATCAAGTGAAACGATGGTTTCCTAAGCCAATAGACAAGTGGGCTATTAAAGATGCAAATGAGGCAATAGAAAAAAACAAGAAAAAACACCATTTAATATTACCAACCGATAAAATTCATAATTTAGTGCAAAAAGAACTAATCCAATACAAGTTAGACTATACAGTGGCTCTTTACATAACAGCTGTTTTAGAATACATGGCAGCAGACATTTTAAAATTAGCTGGTAATTATGTAAATAATATACACCATGTAGAAATCAGTTATCAAGACCTATGTGTTGCGATATGTGGTGATAAAGTATTAATGGACTTGTTTAGCCAGCATGACAACAATGGTGATTTGAATCTGTCTGAATTAAGTATTGATAAAATCCAGAGAATCACTACTTATGAAGAAGTCATAAAAGATCTGATGCATGATGAAAAACAACTAGTTAGAGATTTATATTTAATTTTAAAAGTGTTCAAAGAAGAAATCAATCGTGCCATTCCCGTAGGTACCTGTCAAGAACTGGATAATATGTTTGACAATATTGCAGAAATATGTAAGACTACTAAATTATTTTTAAGTTCTATTGAAGATATATTGGAAATTTCAGATGATAAATTTACTACCATTGGTTGTTGTATTGAAGAGTTTGCTGAAACCGCTGAATTTGACGTGTTTGAATTATATGCAAATGATATTGTTAATAAACAATGTAGAAATATATTTTGGAATTTAATCAGTAAACCAGAAGTTTCTAATTCACTTCAATCGACTGGTTTTAAAGAAGCTCTAAAATATTATTTTCCAAAATTGTTACTTTTACCCATATGGCATTGTATTCTCTATTTTGATTATTTTAGAATTTTGCATCAACTTTCTCCTTCCCGACATGATAAAGAATGTTTGGAACAAGCAGAAGGCATGTTTAAACCTTTGCAATTAAAAATGATATCAATTGCAAACCAAATTAACTTAAAAGATAATGTCAAAGAATTTGGACTTAAAATTAATGCAACACCAAGACGATTGTTAGCCATTGAAAAACTGCAAAAAATGCAAAAATCTATTGATGGCTGGGATGGTAAAGATATGGGTCAGTGTTGTACAGAGTTCATAAGAGAAGGAATACTTTTAAAAGTTTCAAGTGGAGGTAAACGTTGTTCAGAGCGTAAAGCAATCTTATTTGATGGTGTACTTATTTTATGTAAATCAAATAGCAAAAAGACTTCTGCATTAGTCAGCTCTCAACTTGTTGGTAACTTGTCTGAATTCAAATTCAAATTAAAAGAAAAATTATTCATTAGAAAAGTGGACATTTTTGATAGAGACGATACAGATGAGACAAAACACATTTTTGAAATATTCCCTCGTTTAGAGCCACCAATAACATTAGTTGCTAGGACTTTTGAAGATAAAGCTAACTGGATGGCTGACTTACTTATGCTGACCTCAAAAAGTATACTAGACAGAACTTTAAACAATATACTACTAGATGAAGATAAAAAATTTCCCTTATGGTTACCTTCAGTTGAAGAATACAGATTTGTTGAACCTGATTCTCGATCTAACATAATTTTTGAGGAAAAAGAAAATAATGGTATTCCTCTTATTAAAGGTGCTATATTACTGAAGCTAATAGAACGATTGACATATCATATTTATGCTGATCCAAAATTTGTTAAAACATTTTTAACAATATATCGCAGTTTTTGTTCACCTCATGATTTAATGGATCTCCTAATCGAAAGGTACAAGATTCCTGAGCCTTCTGGTATAACTCTGAATTCAGAAAGTCTTCGAGATGAAACTAAGCGATTTAAAAAAGAATATTTAATACCTGTTCAATTTAGAGTGTTAAATGTGTTTAGGCATTGGGTCGACTATCACTATTATGATTATCAATGCTATCCATATTTATTAGATAAATTGTACGAGTTTTTAGATTCAATTAACGGAAAGTCAATCAAAAAATTGACGGATTCACTTATTAAAATAATTCATAGAAAAACTTCTGAAGCTCAAAAAGAAATTACGTTTGCATTTGATTCACCACCACCAGCAATTGAAGTTCATATGGATTTTAATGGAAATGACAAGTTTAATATTCTACTTGTACATCCTCTTGAGTTTGCAAGACAGTTAACACTTATTGAATCTGAAAATTATAGAGCAGTTAAACCTTCAGAGTTGGTTGGATCTGTGTGGACTAAAAAGGATAAAGAAATAAATTCTCCAAATTTACTTCGGTTAATCAAACGTACTACAAATTTTAGTCGTTGGATTGAAAAAACTGTTGTGGAATGTGAAAATATTGAAGAGAGAGTAGCAACTGTCTCTAGATTTATTGAAGTAATGATGGCACTATATCAACTAAATAATTTCAATGGTGTCTTAGGTGTTTTTTCAGCTATGAGTTCGGCTGCAGTATTTCGCCTAAAATTTACAATGCAATCTCTCAATGCTAAACTTGATAAAGGGCTAGAAGAAGCTCGGAATTTAAGTATTAATCATTTTAAAAAATATCAAGATAAATTAAGAAGTATAAATCCACCATGTGTTCCATTCATTGGTATGTATTTAACAAATATATTGCATATTGAAGAAGGTAATCCAGATTGTTTGACAAACAACCCAAATTTAATTAATTTTAATAAACGAAGAAAAGTGGCAGAAATTATTGAAGAAATCCAGCAATATCAAAATCAACCTTACTGTTTAAATGTCGAGCCTAAAATAAAAAAGTTTTTAGAGAACTTAAATCCATTCAATGATATGAAAGATACAGATATTAATAACTATTTGTATAGTAAATCTTTAGAAATTGAACCAAGAAATTGCAAACAACTTCCTAAGTATCCACGAAAATGGCCAGACTTAAATCTTAAGTCACCTGGCTTAAAGCCTAAATCACGAGTACCATCAGTATCCTCCAAAGAAATGGATGTCCAAGGTAAAAGACATTTAAGTTCATCAAGTTCTCCAGTTACTCAAATGGATAAAAGAGATTCAGATGATTCTGTCTTTGCACCGGTAACATTTAAGTTTGGAAAAAATAGCCTTGTTCCTCCAGTTCCACCTCGACTGAGTAAAATATATGATGATTCAACCACACCACCTATACATCCAAGGAAAATAGGTCCACCTTTACCTCCAAGAACATTACAAGTAGGTTTTGTATTTTTTCAGACTTCTATAGACTCAACCGAACTAGGAATTAACCAAGATTTCAATTGTAAGAAAAACTTTGTACCAGTAACTAGTCCTAGTAAAATAGATCTGAAAACAGATACAGTTAATTTTCCTGAAAGTGATGATACTTTAGAACCTTACCACCATTCTTTAAATGTATATTTGTATAATACTCTAGATTACTATAAAAACTGTTGTACTAAAAAAAAGGACTCATAATTTCCAATTCATTGATTAAATGCCAAAGACTGTTTTTTATAGGTAATGTAAATCAGTATATCAAGTACCTGTTATAAATAATGGACATATTCTAATTTAATTTTATATATGTATCCAGACAACTTATATTTTAATTAACTTAAGTAATGACTATAGTTTTCCCCCACAAATTTCTAAAATGCATCCCCAAATTTTAGATAAAACTGATATACCTAATATACCTAATATAGGTGCTTGAGTTTTATTTCCATAGCCTGTATACATTTTTCTCTTTGAAATTATCAAAATAAATTCTTATCTACTCAAATTAATTCTTCTCCTGCAACTTTTTTATGATTTAGCCCATTTTATATAGGCTGTATTGTCCTGTGAATGTCATTTTTACATTTGTAATTCCAAAACACCAATATCTGATTAAATAATGTTAGATTGAAAACCAATTGCATATAACCCGTGATAACTGATAACCTGTGTATACTTTGACTTGAATATTATTTATTCTTACAAAGTTACATACCAAACAGATATACAAATTTTTTAGTACCTATTGAATTATTGTAATATTGTGAAAGTATTTACCTAAAACATAACTTATATATATATATATTGTACTTGTATTATAATATATAAATACTTGAACATTATTTCTACTGTGTTTGGTATTACTGTATTAGTGTAGTATCTTCATAAGATATTTGACTATAATAATAATATATAATATGTTTATAACAATTAACATAAATATATTTATATTAATTTTTCATTTTAAATTATATTTAATATTAAATATGTTACACATTTTTAAATATGAGATAGCAGTTTTTATTTAGTGTTCAATATTTATCATATTAAATATATGATAGGTATGAATGTTGATCAAAATCTATAGTATATCAAACATGTGTGTGTATAATATATTAATATTCATATAGTGTATCATGTATGATGTATTATAAGTAGATATTAATTGTGGATCTTTATAAAAAAAATATATGTATTTATTGTAGATTATATACATTTTTAGAATTATTATCCACAATAATATCATAATTTTAAGAATAAAACTATTTAACAAAATTATAAAAATATTAATGATTTATGTTTAGTTTTAATACCTACTGTTTGTAGTTAATTGATAAGCACCATTATATGTTCAATATTGTTGGATCGAGTATAGAACTATTATGTTTGTATTTAATAAATCATACTAAATTATTATATTATATTGAATGAATGTGTAAAGTTTTTTTTCTTCGTATTATATAATATGTTTTAGTCATACAATTTATAGGCACTTTAAGTCATAATTTTTGCTGTCTAAATTACAAAAATAATATTAAATATCTACTTAGTTAACCAAGTAATTGTATGATTTATTTATTTTATGAAATTAAATGTTAATTATACTATTTAAAACTGTTTTTAGTTTAAAATTCAGTCTTCCTACATCTATAATTTACTTCTTACTGTTCTATGTTATACATTATTTTTTCATTATATAATTATTCCAATGAAATAAGAGGATTGTTAAACAATTGAATAGAATAACAGTAGCTATTTTCCATTTTATATTTTTATAATATATGTCATTGCTGGTTACTAGTTACCTAGTACAAATACTTGTTAAAGTATGCACTGTTGGACTGTGCAGTAATATACATAATTACAATCATATAAAACCAGGAGTTTGATTATAGGTAGGTATTCAAAAGTATAGCTATCTCAATGGTGAATACCGTATAAATACTTCAGTATTTTAACATGTCGTCTACTTGCCATAACCATATTAAGATTATTTTTTTAAATAGTTAAATTAGCTTAATATTGACTTCTGTGATCACTGACAATTTCTCTACATTACTTGAAAATGTTCAAGCATTGTTTCCATTGTTTGTGGTCCCATAATCTAAAAACAAAATAATATATGTCGAAACAATTAATCATGTTATTAATACAATACCACACTAAAAAACCCTATAATTCTGAACAAAATGTCTTCTATATCATACTTTTGGTGTTTTAATTAGATATATTGGTACTAGTGAAAAGTGACAGTCATACGGGGCAATTTAAACGTGCGCCGTCGCTAGTGGTTAAATTGTTTTCAAAATGAAGTTATAATAAAATAAAATAATTAATTTTTTTATTTTATTGGATTTATTGAGAAATTATATTAGTGATGAGCCAAAGGTTTGTTGAAAAATCTGAAGAGTTAAGAAATGGGTATACTAATAGCACTTTGGAATGTTATAGGTATTGGAAAGATTCAACTGTATTAGTAAACAACTGCATGGTTTTCAAATTGATTTAACAACAGTTGTATCTTTCTTCAAATCATTAATTCATTATATTAGAGAGTTGCAAAATAGTTTTACATACTATGAAAAATTAGATAAAAAAAACTTAGTGTTGAAGAGTAAAAAAATTTATATATATTTATGTTCTAACCTAGACATTAAAACAATAAATTTGTAATAATTCTTATATTATTACTTTCCATTGTGTAAATAGTAAACAATAATTTATGTAAAGAATAAGTATCTTCAAAAAATTATATCCATGGATGTGAAATAAGTAAACAATATTTAAAACTGGATTTAGGAAGTACATTTAACTGATTCTCTTAATTGTATTAATATTAAAGCCATAGGCGTGCACAGACTTTGTTCGCAGAGTACGCCGTAGGCGGCTGATAAAATGTGCCCCTCATGATATAAATGCACTTAAAATGAATGAAGATGGCAGGCCTAGACGCAATGGGGGGAGGGCCTAAATAGTAAATACTAAATACTTAGGTACACTAAAAATAAAACCCATATTTCCTTAAATAATTGAGAACCACTCACAGTAAATTTGAAAACAAGTTCATATTATGATCATATTCATATCGCTCAATCATATCGCTCATATCGATTCAAATTATTTACCACAAGTCTAAATTATGAACTGAGAGTCCGTCTGACACTATTTATGTGCCCCATAAGACAAGACGTGTCTACCCACAGGGTATGCAAGCGCACACCCTGCATACCCCGTGCGCACGCCCATGATTAAAACTTAAAGTGTTTCGACAAATATGACAAATTGACTGGAAGATCTGGTCATTGAGGTACATAACCGAATAGATTTTAAAATATTTTATATGAAATTATAATAGTTTAATTATTACACAAATATTACTTCTCAATTGTTCATTGAAAATATGAATATATGTTCAAATGTATAATTCACAGAGTTGTGTTGTCTATTATTTCAGCCACCTATAGATTATTAATTTTATACACATTAGCATTAACTTCTCTCAATGTGCTACAAACTTACTGTTTCATTTACAAAAATAAGTATGGACGTTGTAAGATGAATTTGTTTAACACTTATTTTTGTCTATTATACAATGCAACTCGAATACTAGATAAATACTTACAAAAACATGAAAAGACCATTGTCGTTTATGGATTATAATTATTATAAAGTTTTAGCTGTAGTGTATTTATAATGTTTAGTCTCTAATATATTATAAATATGTACTGCCATTATCAACTTTTATTGTGTAGAAAGTTAGTCTTGAAGTTAGCTGAACGGTGGAAATAATTTTTAAACCAATCGGGTGGTGAATTAACATGTATTAAAATGTATATTATGATACAAGTAAACTGTTGTTTGACACATTTATAAAATACTTTAAATAAAATATAGTATTATAGAAATATATAATAAAATGATTAATTAAATATTGTGCGCCAGAAAAGATGACAATAAAAAATTATTAAATTAAAATTACATGAAACACATATATTGAACATTGTCAGGTATGAAAATGAAATTCATTGATAAATATGTACTTTATGAATTTATTATTATATTTTATAAATAATGCATAAGCTTATACAACTCACTTATTCAATTTTTTGTGAACAAGTACATACATTTTTGATAAAAACATTAGGTATATTGAAATTAGGTAGACATCAGTCACAAACAAAAATAATAACCCTAATAAATGTGTATGTTATATGAAATTTCAACTGAATAATAATGAAAACCTTAGTTAAAGTTTCTATGAATTCTATAGGCTTAATATTCACAGTTCACACAATTCATTTGGAGCAACTTTCAAATCCAAAGCCTGTAATCAAAAGTAATATATAAGTTATTATTTAGCCGAAAGTTATATATTATGTATTTAAAATTACCAATAATAAGTTGTTCAATATTTGATTCCTCAACACATTTTTTGATAGACAAATCTCATTTCTGTGCAACTTTTTTAATGAAACTGTTGTTAACTTAAGCTATGAAGTCATAAATATTGTATCAATGAATTAAATTCCGGTATAACTGCATTTATTAAAGAACTATTGGCATGATTGCAGTTTTAAGTAGTGGAACTAATTGTATTGTGTAGATTGAAAATAAAATGTTAAATAATAAAAAAAAAAGTAGTAAAGCCACTTAGGTCAATTTGTGACTGTGAGTGTTCCAAAGTAATGGCCCTGTTGGTCTTTGCAATCATTTCCAGATAGTTGTAGCCAAATTATTCCACTAAAAAAACAAATTTTGCATAATTAAATATTGTTTTAATGTAAATTGCAGCTTGGTCGATGATTAATTCATACTTCTAAAATGTGGTAGACTAGAAGCCGATTTTTAATTTGTCAGTTGTAGACGTTGTAGTACTTCTGTTTGGCCAAACAGGGGTATTCAGCTGTTGAGCAGACCGAATATTGAATTGTTAGAAAAAGTCTATTTGTGGTGGGCTGAAATGATTTGGCCAAAAGATTCCTTTTAAGTTTTCTACCAAAATATGGCTTTGACTGTTGTTTGGGTGATTTACTTGGTCGAATTAGATGTTTCAAATTCCTAAAAAATAATAAAATATTATTAGTGGAAAATATCTATTGAAAAATTCAAAGTTTAACTCACTCATGTATGATGATTAAGTTCGTCAAATTCTCAATCAAATGGCATGTTTTTACTGCTACATCAATGTTGGTACTATTTTTAATTGTTTAGATTGTCTTAAATTGTACATATACTCCTGTTTCACCAGTATAAATGCTTTGTGAAATTTTATAATTCATTTTGGTGATGGATTATTTAACCATTTAGTAGTTATATTTGGATTACTAGAATCCACTTATCTTCTTTCCATCTATCAATACAAAACAGTATATAGATTAGGGTAGTTAAATGACTCGCTCTTTGAATACATTTACACTACCTACATTATTGTCATTGCTAGTTGTTTCATTTTGTTCACTAGAAATAAAAACAACATTAAGAATCGAGAAAAAAAAAATTATGTGATATTGTATGTAATACATCCAAAATTTAAAGACATTATCCACAAAGAATTATTTTAAAAAAATCATATAATTGTATTATAATTATTATTATATTAATAATTTTTCCCTTTGTACCTAATTTATTTCCTAATACCTACTTAATAAACACAGGGACTCGTATTAGCTCGGTTATCCACTAACCAGCCAAATGAATCAATTTTTTTTTTCGTTTATTCCTCAACAGTTTTAAATTTATTCTTCAAAAAATCTATAAGAAGTCTGAAGTATAATAAAGAAATTTAAATGTTGTAAAAAACTGGAAAAGGCTAAAAATTAAGTATATATGTCAAATATAAAAATTAAACAATAATATACAAAATAATTGTGTTGATAGTTTTTGACGTACTTTTTATAAATATTATTAAGTGCTTTTTTCAGCTCTTATTCTGATGATTTTAAGTGCTATAAGTCCCAAACCCTGGTCATGACATTGGTTTGTTCATTTAGTTTTAATCAAAGGTAGGTAAGTTAATGAAAATAATTAACTGCGGCAAGTTAAGTTAATTAAATTAAATTGCCTTCAGTTAAGTTTAAAGTTAACAAAAAAAATTTAACTAGATAAGTATAAAGTTAAGATATAAAATAAACTTAGTAAAAAAAATTTTTTTCGTGTTAACAATATTTTTAAGTCATAAACTGCCCTTTATTTTGATTTACACAAACATTTATCAAGACGTTTTACACTGTGTACAAAATTAGATTATTACGACAGTCGACAATGATAGGTAATTAACTATAAAAAGTTAAGTTGCAACAATAAACATTTTAACTGAATAAGTTAATAGGTAAAAAACAAAAATAATTAACTAGTTAAGTTAATGCTCACCTTTGTTTTTAATTGCATTGTGTATAATTTGTTTGTTCTTAAATCAGAAGCGTGAAGAAATCCATTGCTTAACGAACTGTAATTTGTTTCATAATAATGTTAGTTTCTGATATTTAATTTCGATGGCTGTGATTGACATATGTGACAAAATGGTTAACTGCTTCGTTCTATGAAAAATAACTCTTTATCCCAGTCTAATTTGAATTCTCTATATTCTACATCATTCTAGAGTTTCTTAGACATGATAAATATTATGGTGGTTTACTCACAACGTCGAACAGCAATATGAAGACGTATCCATTCGTAGGTATTATATGAAGATGAATTAATTATTCCATATTTCCATACAAAATTTAATCTAACATACCTAATTGTGCTTTATTTTAATAATAAATTATATACAGCTAGGTCTACACCCACAGTTATATATAATGATAGTATAGTGTAAACACAGATATAATATATATATATATATATTAAACCATGATATTATAACAATCATGTTATATTGTATTAAATTTATTATCATTTAATATAATATATTATATATCTGTGTTTACACTATTGAGAAGACAGATTAACACTGGGAGCGCTGTCGACGCCTATCGTACGATGGTTGGGCAGGTTCCCCCTTACGTGGAGTCGGGACTCGAGTCGGGAGATTGTATGTATTTTCCCGAAATTTCGTTTAAATTCTGCTTTAAGTGAAGTGTATTTGAATTTATTTGATAATATTAGTAGAAATTATACTTACCAATGTATACAGTTAGCTATAAAAGCGTATAAAGTTTCGATAACAAAATTAATTTCTTATAAAAAGTAAAATTACCAACATAAAACTATATCTATACATCCCGAATCGGAAGGTACAAATTGTTTCCACCAGAGCGCGTTTTGTTAATCTGCTTCCCCAATACTATCATAATATTATAGTTGTTATGAAACGCACTAAAGTTTATCTAGTTCATCTGTTCATGCTGGGGGTTAAGGTATAAACCCTATCGATCGCAGCGCAGTGGTGATACACCCCCCCCCCCCCCCACCACAAGACCCCCTTCGGGACGGTCCTTCCCCCTCCACAAATGATGCCACTGTATGGCCGAGGTCAGCAACAATTATTGTTTTATGCGAGACGTAGTCCGATTAGCGCATCCCACCCTTCCCAACCATAGCCGTAGTTCGCCTCATTTCTGGTCGTTAAATTACCCGGCCAACATGGAGCGGCGAACTAGCTATGTGACGGGGTGTGGAGTGGTCGGTGAACACGATGGGTATCAAAAAGTTGCTGACATAGGTACCTTAAAGGTTAATATAAATATTTTTTATACATTTATATTAACCTTGGACATACCTATCTATTTTGTCATGGCCACGGACTACGATGTAGAGAAGATAAGTTAACACCACTCCCGTATCTTTCAATGATACAATATTGACGCAAAAAATCACGTCAGTTTAGTAGTTCAGAATTTAACACCAGAGTACGCTACCCGTCGCTTGAAGGCCGTCTTTTTGCGAGTCGTAATGGAGATTTACATTTAAATTTTATTTAAGAGGATGTCAGCGCACTATTCGTTTTATCTCTCTGGCCCACGCGCAACATAGACAAAACGCGTTTACCCAAAATCATTTTTTCTATGTGTTTAAGTAATCTTAGAATAAAGTCACCCATTACAAAAAAGATGGAGAATAATATTTTTGATGGAATGACATATCGATTTTATATTTTATTATTATTCGACTTTGTATTCCACTTTAAAAATAAATAAAAATTTTGTAAATTTAAATGATGTTTAAATTGATTTGAGACAATATTTAGACAAATCGATATGTCATTCCCTCAAAAGTATTATTCTCTATCTTTTTTGTAATAGGTGACTTTACTCTAAGATTACTTAAACGCATAGAAAAAATGATTTTGCGTAAATGCATTTTGTCTATGTTGCGCATGGGCCAGAGAGAGAAAACGAATATCGCGCTGACATCCTCTTAAGTGTATTAATTGTTGTCCAAGCATCAATAATCTGCATACCAACATAATATATTTTCTGTTAATATAATGTATAGATTATTAAAATAAACCAATGTTTTGGAATGATATACCAATTATTATGTAAAAATTGTAATAATATGATGTATATTTATTGTATAATAATAATATGTTAATTTATTAATTAACACATATATGTTCAAAAATGGAATTAGTAATATCTACATACAAATATTATACATTAGGTATAACTGTATAAGGTACGAGTACCTAACTTCGAGAGTGCGTCAGATATATCGGAGATGAGTGTAGTGTGGTGCAAGTTTCTAATAATAACCTTGTTAGGTCGACATGGTGGAGGCATGAAGCTATGAAAAAAGGCACTGGTGTCCGTTAGATGATTAACGATTAAGTTAAACATAGTACGTCCATGTGGTTGAATAATCAAAAACGAAGACGTGGATTTACAAGAAAAACCGTTTAGGCCGGTGATTTGTATTAACGCATTTTTGAATGCGGAGTAGTTTAAGTTGGTGATGGTTTGAACGTATATTGGCGGAGCCCTGATGTTGTCCCGTTGATGATGAAGTATAGACTCGTTGGTTATATTCGAAATATCACTAGAGGCTAAAGCCTAGAGGTGTCGTGTTGGATTTCATTGTCCTCTTCGTTAGCTAACATTTATTTTTATAATTACCATACGTAGGTACGATACTCGATAGAGTCATTACATTACTTTGAAATTAAAAACTTTAAAACATTAAATATATTTTTTTTAATTAATAAGCGACAGTTGATTATTTCCCAAGAATTATATTATACAACTATATAATTATATTGTACAACTTTACAAAATGCAGTATGCAACCCCACTGTATGTTAAATATAGAAAGGTGCACGCTATAAGATTTACTTTCATGCTAAACTAATAATTAATTAGTTTAGTAATAAATATGCATACATACCTATATAATACAAAGTTATAACTTTATAAGCATTAGTATGTTTAGATACTTGCTACTGGGAAATTAAAATATTAACTTTTTAAACTTAAAATAATATTTAGATATTAGATTGCGTTTAAAGTGTTGAAATCTGAAAACTAAAATGACCCAAAAATATGGCAATATCTTTTATTATTCACGCGCATTTGACAATATACATCTATAATATAAATGTGTAGTAATTGAATAATTATTTAGTCAAATAAATACTAAATAGTAATGTAAACACTTCAATGGTGCATGAAGACTCCTGATCCGATTTGAAATAGTTATAAACAAACGCGTATTAATCATGTGATACCTGATAATTTATTTCATCGAGTAACAGTCAATATACATTATACATGTCTAACAAACACAACAGAGACAACTGAACATTTAGTTTTGGTTTCACATATTTTGTGTAAAGAATTGAAATCTATTCTGTCTTTTGTAGACTTGGTCCGGATGACGACCACCCGGTATACTTGTTGATGTCCATGTATAAGTCACGTTTCATTTTAAACTGGCGCTCGAAATGTTTCTTATTGAACGAGTGCCTACCTACCACGTAAACACGTCTGTCCATCTCCAACTGATATTTTATCTACGACACATAGGTACACATCACATGGCATTATAAAATAGTAGGTCAATAGATAACTTTGTCACGTCCTAATATTTTATTAGACAATAATTATAGCAATATAGCATGCGTAGGAAGTTTAATTAAATGAATACGTTATCAACTTACGTACACCGCCGGAAGTGACAGTACATGCGTTTCATTTACAGTGAAAAACGCACTTATCGTAACTTGAGGAATCGGATACTCATTGGTAGACATCGAAAACTCTGCCTGCAACGTTATGAGGATGTCAGAACAGAAACTTTTATAAAGTCAAAAGCGATGTTATTCAATTTAAATGGTGTTACATTTTTGTTTTTATTTTATGTAATTGGATTTAAAAAAAAATATTTTTTTTTTCTTAGGGTTAAGGCTTCAACTGCTAAGGTTATTAGCCTGTGGTACTGTAGGGGAGGGAACTATAGTTTGTTTACACGTGAGTGTTGGTTTTGGCAGAATTTTCGATTTGGACACCCGTAGGTATTTGCCATGGCCGGGTGGGGGATGGCGGCACTTGTTCTCCGGACACCGTGACTTGTCCGAAGAAAAATGCCGCCCAGTGGCTGACAATCGAACGGCAGCGCCGCAACCGACGCCTTAGACCGCTCGGGTACCTCGTCCCCCACAAATAATTTTATTACCGCCGTCAACATTGATATTATTTATAGTACATTATAGGGAAGGGGTAAATTTTTCGAGTGAAAAATAAATGTTTTTAATCTTAATAGCTACTTTTTGTACTTTAGAGTACAGGCAATACAAAGTACAAACTGATCTTATTAATACATTAAGATAAATTATAGACTTTATTTTGGATTAAGATGATTAAGTAGTTCTGTTTCAATTTGTATATATTTTATTTTATTATGACTTGTGCTTCAAAAGTACAAATAAAAATGAGCCATGTACATATATAATGGCTTAACGGTTTGAAATAATACATTAGGCTTACCTTGTAACCGTGACTAGAAATATCAAACATTTTTATTAATGACTTCTCAACAGTGTATAAGTATTTTTTTTCTAAGTTCCAATGCTGTTTTATATAGCTGGAAATATTTGCTATGGCTACTTGATCATCGAAAATTCCGTTTTCGTTGAGCCAGCTTGGGTTAGAAAACAATGAATGATTGGAATCTAACCTAACCCTGTCTTTGCATGCTTGTAAGGCATTCATCTTTATCACTTTATTTTCACTGTCATAGCCAGAGTTTGGAAATCCTAATCTAAAAGTATTAAAAAAGGTGGCTTAGAGAGTAATTCATTGTGATTTTTAAAAGGTATTTCAAAATTAATTGTATTATATAGTTTTGGTTTTTCTTTGTATAAGTTAAAAGTTATTATAGATAGGCTTTTTAATTAGTTGTACAGCGTATATAGTGTAACTTTAGTATTATAATACTAAAGTTACACTATATACACATCTTGTCAATTTACCTTATTTAAACTATAATTTTTTAACTGATATATAAATTATATTACCTACCGCTTTTACCTATTATAGGTACCTACCTATTACCTATAACCTATACCTCTAAATTCTAATATTAACTTATTTTACATATTTTATACCTTGAGAATATTAACTTTCGTTTCTAAACTCATTTCAATAATGATTCAGTTGTATAGTTAAAATTATAATATTAAATGTACTGTACCTAACTATTTACTTAAATATAGAAGAATATAGTGATCAGTTTCTAATTTACTTATTCATTTGTAAGTAGCACTGAAGCGCCCGTTTGGAATCTGCAATCACTCCACTTACGAAATCTTCGCTCGTTTTTAACACCGAATTTAAATAGTGTTCACTTATTCCAGTGGGTTCTTTGTATAAATGTTCATTACGTTGGTGGAAGTTTTCAAGCAATGATACAGATGGGTACTTAACCAGAGGAATTTCATTTTTCCACAAAATAACAGTCTTACTAGAATCTTTATCTTTAACTTTATTGTTTTCAATTAAATCCATAATTTTACTGAATGCAAAGTTAAATTCTTAAAAAATACAATAGAAATTATTAATTGTTATAAAAAATAATATGGCTAAAGCCTAAAAGTACCAATTTATGAACTATGCAATTTTCGTCACAAACTAAATATACAGTATGTCCCAGAATTCCCGTATCACCATTAGTATCTCCATGGAAAATCAATATATTTAAATGCAGTATTTTTTACAGTAATAAGTATGGTAATTCTGATTGAATAGCATAATATTCATATAATATAGTAATGAACTAGATATTGATTACTCTGTTCCGCAAGGTACCGTGCTAGGACCACTCTTATTTATAATATACATCAATGGACTTCTTAATCAAAAAACCCCTGGGAAGATTATTTGTTTTGCTGATGACACTGTCATCTTATTATAAAGTCCGTGCATTAATAATTTGTATAAGATGGCTGAGGAAAGTTTTATTATTGTCAAAAACTGGCTTGATAATAATTCACTAGAAATCAACTATGGAAAAACTAACTATATTCACTTTGGTATTCAAAAAGCTATTGATTTAAATAATTATAAAATCATTGCTCATACTAATAGTTGTATCGTCAGTAATAATAAAAACAATTTATGCAAATGCAGGGAATTGAATAGAGTAAACTCTACTAAATACCTTGGCATTGTATATTGATGCTAATTTAAAATGGGACGTGCACATAAATTATATTAATAATACTTTAAAAAAAATTTTTTCTATATATATAAATCTCTTAGATCTATTTTAACCTTTAAATTAAAAAAAATTACATACATTTCACTAGTAAAA
>NC_042493.1:76693004-76695837 GCF_005508785.2 Acyrthosiphon pisum
TTTAAAATGTATAAAATATATATAAATAATGTTTGCTTCACTAATTTTATCTAATGTATTTTGTATATGTATCTTACTAAGTTTGCTTTTTAATTTCTTACTGTGGTTATTTTCTTTCCCTCTTTGTAATTCTCAAATGTATAACTAAATATATCTTATATATATATTAATATATCATAATATATTTTGGCTAAGGCACTAATAAGTTTAACCTATAGTATGTACTTGTATGCTTAGACAGTTATACCTATAAGATTTAACCATTAAGCATAATTTTGATTTAATACTTTGAATTGTTATATTATCTTATTTATATTGTTCTTATTATTTTATTTTGTTACTTTTCTTTTCTTAGTTATTAGGTAACGACCTTGTATCACAGCTCTCTCTTTTCTCACAAGCTTTGCTTTTGAAAAGAGAACCAACGATCATTTAAATTATTTATTTTTTAAGTACCTTGTAATAAATTGTAAATTGTAAAATTTGGTAATATAGAAATTATTATTATATTCGTTTTTATTTTCAAATATTCAAAAATTATCAAACATTTTTTTAGGCAAATAAGTTTTTTAAATTTCCAAGATAGCAATTTTATTGGTCGTATTTTTTAAAACAATTAAAAAAAAAAATATATTAAAATGTAATGAAAATTTCCCAAGTTAGAGCTAATTATTATTTTGAATTTCTGAGAATAATAGTTATGTTACCTATGCATATAGCATTAGCAAAATACGATTCGCATGTTAATTATTATTTATTACAGTCTCGCTGATTTTTCGGCTAAAATTAAAAATAATAATTTAACTATCTAACTTGAGCGATTTTCATTAAATTAAAATTTTTTTTTATGATCTGTTTTAAAAAATGTGATCAACAAAATGGCTATTATGGAAAATTAAAAAAAATGTTTGCCTACAAAAAATGTTTGAAAATGTTTGAATTTTTGAAAAAAAAATCAAATATTACGCTATTCAAACAGAATTTCCATAATTATGACTGTAAAAAAACTGCATTTAAATATATTGATTTTCCACGGTGATACTAAGGGTAATACGGGACTTCTGGAACATACTGTATACTACTGCAGAAATACACGAAACACGTTATGACTTACAAGAAATGCTTCAAATGTTTCAATGTGTTAAAATAATTAAACAACCAAAATAACTAGGTATATAAAATAAGGATTTTGCTAACTTTAAGCCTTTATCATACATAAATTATCATTTGTCGTTTTAAAACGTTCGTATTTTATTATAACTTAAAATAATATATACCTCTGAGTCAAGTTATTTGTAGTTTGTAGTTGTAGCAAATTTAAATTTTATGTACCTAAGTAAAACAGAAGGTAGTTTAATTATATTATATAAGCACCACTATAGGCCATGCGCAACCAGAACGCACCAAGTCCTATTCATTGGACTATAATAGTATGAATACCTACCTATTATTTATTTATAATTACCTTTATAATACACTGGAGGAGAATGAATAATATGTAATAATTAATTTGAATTGTATTTATCATAGGCGTCTATTGTAGCAGAAGAAATATTATGATTGAATTTGACAATAAAAAAAAATGTAATTCAATTTTGATCCTAGATCCAGGGAGGAGTTTGAACATAGTTTCAGATGTACGCAGTCGTACCAAATGTAAATAATATTATTTTGGTTGTACCTACTATGATAGTAATATATTTTAATATTATAAAATTGTAGCACATAATATCATAGGTATCTCCTAAATCCTACATATTGTAAACTTTCAGCAATTTATTAAAACTTTATAAGGAATTTGATTCATATGCGTAAAATGGAATACAATGTATTATGTTAATAAGATAACACAACGTTTAATATTTATAATACAATATTATATTTGATAAATAAATAAATTGCTATAATTTATGTCACTGCGATTGATGGTACGAATGCAGATACAATACGATCGCATAAAATATTAAAGATACCCACCGAACATGTAATTTAATTATTTTGGAACATTGCCAAATAAAAATGTTAACCTATGTAGAGTTAATACTTAGGTATACGTTAGGTATATATATTATTATGATAAAATTGTATTATTAATATTATTATAATACCTATATTATTCCATCGGCCATTTTTTATCGCTTCTCGTATCTATCTATTAATTTTGTATTTTCGCCAATTTTTCAATCAACAAATAATAACTTGCAGGCTTTATTGTAAGGTGCAGTAGGACACTCTGGACACTAATTGTGCATTAGGAAATATAAAATGTGCAGTTGGCTTAGCGAATATGTGCACTTGAGAAATACAACAAAAATTACTTAGCCAAAATTATTTAAATTATGCATAACGTATTATTGTGTTAACACCTTACTAACTATTTTTTCTCGAGTTCTCGCTGCTAAACCACATAGGTAGTGAAGATGTAGAGCGTCTCATTAGCACAAGTAACATTTTAAAATCTGCTGATAGGCAAAATTTGCTCGTTGAGTCGGAGAATGAATATTTATTTGTGCATTTCAACATGCCACCTTTATCCTTATGGGACCCAAGAGATGCGGTTTTATCGTGGACTAATGAAACATGTCGCCGAGTAAAAGATACTCCTAAAGCACGTGAACAAAGTTGGTTCAAAGGAGTGTTCGCAAAAGCATCTCAAACTCAACGTCTAAAAAGGGATTTACAAGATATTGAAAATAATAAAGCGGAAAAGCATTCCAAAAACCGACAATTTTAAAAAATAATTTTCATCCATAAATGGTTAAAAATATTATTATTATTATGTTTAATAACCAATTGTTTACTCAATAATTCATAATAAAATTAGTTTGACAAT
>NC_042493.1:76696846-76697813 GCF_005508785.2 Acyrthosiphon pisum
GTTATGAATAGACATGTTTATTTGTCGAAATATATAAATTCTCGCAAAGTAAATAAATGATTGAGATATAATCAATTAATTTAAAATTTAATTTACTTAGCATTTATTCTTGATATCACATCTTTATAATGTTTAAGTATTATAAATTACTAGTTTTTTTTAAATTTAAGTTAACTTTTTTTTACTTAGCAATTTTTTACACGGAGTTCGACGAAGTGTTTTTGTTGGGATATCAGTAGTTTTTTATAACATATTTTTATGTACTGGCATGTAATATGTAATGTTTTATATTTTTATTCATTTATTTTATTGTTATGTTTTTTTATTTAATATACTATATTTTTTTTTTTTAATTATATTCTATTTTTTTTTTTTTTTTAAATCATATTCAATTTTTTTTTCCATTATTATAATATATACTTGGATTATAATATATACTTTTTTTACTTGGATAATGAGGTCCTAAACTATTTAAAAATAATAAAATTGAAGAACAGTTGAAATCAATGTAACAAGACAAAGTGTGCCCAAGTTTATAGCTCTGTCGTGCCTGGCTAGTACATAAGTCAATATTTTTAATTATGTTGGGAAAATCAGTTATTGGTGTACTTAATAGATGCTTAACTATTTTAATAACTCTTGGAATAGCATATGTATAATTTAAGTTACATAACATCTCATTACAATACCAAGATAGTTCTGGAAGTTCCATGTTAAATGGCTGAAATAAATTCATTATTTTACCATTTTCATTTATTTCAAGTTTAATTTTATTCATAGAACTCAATGGCTTGTAAACTGTATCTATGTAAAATGGTTCTGTATACTTGGAATGATAAGATTGCCCTAAGATAAATTTAAGAAAATTGTAGTTTAGTTCATCATTAATATCTGGAATACTAGCTGTATAGTTAATGTTCTTATTTATTACTTTTTTAGTTTTTTAAATGTCTTTTGATAAATAACA
>NC_042493.1:76699642-76701086 GCF_005508785.2 Acyrthosiphon pisum
AAATTCGTCATAAGCGCGGTAAACTATAAGCGTTGTACTTATACGTTAAACAATAAAAACCGAAAATCGTGAACTTAGCATAACACTTTACCATAAAAACTAATAGTTTTAGGTAATACATTTTTGCACCATCGTTCTTAACAGGTTGAAATACATAGTTTTCCGTAAAAAAAAATTAAAAATTTGCGTGAGCGCTAAACTTGATTTAAACAACTTAATTTTTTTGAAAAATAGAGATAGCGGCAGTGGCGTACGCAGGGCTAAATGATATAAACACCAAAGGTACAAAAATTACCTACCATATTACATATAATATTTTATATAAGTATAGTTATTTAAAAAGTTCGATATTATAAAAAATTGTTAAAGTATAATATATTGTTCTAAGTTTAATATAATATGTTATTTAATATCTATTGACACTGGCACAAAGGTATCTAGGATTTTGGCTCTAACTTATGATACGATTTTGGCGCTATCGTACGATACAACTTTTTTTTCTTATCTCATTTTGGCACTTATGTATTCCACAGGTACGCAGGACAGTGGCGTATTCACGGGAGGGGAGTCCATGGGGTCCGGACCCCCCCACAATTGTCTCTTGACTCGTACATGCTAAATTGTGTGTTTTTGCATGATTAAGAAAAATACAATACAAGGATTTTCTAAAAAATGTTCTACACTTCAGTATCAAACTCGATTTTCAATTAATATCGTGATTTTTTTTTCTTAATTGAATTTTTCAACCGAACATTAAAAAATGCATAGTATATTGCCATTTACGAAAGATCTTTTTTAAACTTAAAAAGTTGAAAACTTATCTTATAGCTCAACTATGAATGAAGTAATGTATTTAGGAAATATTTATTATTAAAAGTTATAACCCTTGACTATATTTTAATTTTTTTTTTTAATTTATGGTAGGCTAAATGGACTGTTCTTTGAGTCTATTCATTGGGACATACCCCTCAATTTGGATGCAATTATTAATGAAATGGAGCTAAGTCCTAGGCAATTAGATTTTGTTTTGTAATCTCACAATAAAATTGTATTTAATTACAATAAATAGTTAACAGTCCATAAGTTCTCATGTGTTTTTTATAATAGTTAAATATAAAATGTATATTGTTGTAATCATGAATAACTAACAATAGGTACAGTAAATATGTCAGCAATTTAATAGTTTACTAGTGAACTGCTTACATAACTAGCTATAGTTAATCATGGTTTTATTATTATTAAAAAGTTTATGATACAAGCATAGGTATTATATTATATACAATAATTAAAAACTCAAACATTTTACATGGGCTTATATATATGGTATATTTATTTAATAAACAGTAATAAATTAGGCATATAATAAAATAGGCACCATGGTTATGTTATATAAGCATTTAAAGTTCAAATTTCGTCATACCACAGTTAATTTGTAGTTCAAACT
>NC_042493.1:76701186-76701449 GCF_005508785.2 Acyrthosiphon pisum
TCATTCGATGTTGTAGGAACTTTGCTGGAGGAATAATTGTAGTAGTAGTAATATTGTAGTAGTAGTTGCGTAGTAGGAATTGTGGTAATTGTGGTAATTGTAGACGGCGACTGATCAGAACACATGTAACAGGAGCGTATGCTGTGATCGTGATGGTCTCAGCCGTCGCAATCACTGGCACCGACACAGCCGCGCCGCTTCCGAAATCGAAGAACAGTAGCGACTAGCGCGTGCGACCCTGGTACTCCGATACCCAGATGAAG
>NC_042493.1:76701549-76703612 GCF_005508785.2 Acyrthosiphon pisum
TAGATCCTTAAAGCAGGTTGCAATAACGGTGTAACACAGCGGTTTGTCCGCGCGCGAGATTGCTGTTTTTATACGTTTTTCTTATAAAACATAGTTGGCGCGTTCCAATAATATGGGTTACTGAGTGGTTTAATTGTAAAAACGCCTATGAACAAAATTTTAGAGGAGATTTTTATCTGGTTCCGCGTAAGAAGCCCGATTTTGGATTTCTTAAAACATCATGAAATATAATATAATGATTAATAGTACACTTTTTTTTTATTTTTCAAAAGTCATTTTTAGGACTTGGAAATGAAAATTTCAAAAATCGGTCTTCTTACGGAACCAGGTTTTGTTCATAGGTGTTTTTATGATAAAACCACTCAGTAACCCATGTGATTGGAACGCGCAAACATGTTTTTAAAGGAATTTTTCGAGTGATTTTTTTCCGTGACACGTCCTCTTAACCGCCGACAATTAATCATGGGTTATTCAATCGTAATAAATAATATATATTCATAATATTCATACGGATGACTGTCTGCGACCGCTCTTGTTTAATTTTCTGGTGGTCGACTTCTACCGCTCGCTAAAATTAAACTGTGGATTTTCAATAAATTTCTATATTCATACGAGGCGAATAATTGTCCACTAACCACCCCAGTTTTTTTCCAGCGAATTTGTCATTTATGAATATCCAGTTGACGTGTGTGCGCTTAATATTTTTATTTTAGCGATTTTTAATATTCCAGCCATTATTAATTAATATTATAAAGATATATATAATACTAGCTGATCCCGTGCACTTCGTTTCTCGTTAAATGTACCAACTCTATATTATGACTCTTGAACTTTGTTCAATTCGTTATTCAATATTCATTATTCGATATATGGTGTTCAAAATTTATCTTAACTTTTCTGTTGCCTAGAATAAAAATTCTGATTCGCAGCAGTATATTATCAGGTTGGCAATCTACCTGCGGTAGATCGCGGACCCCGTGCTGTTTTTACGTAACTTTATAATTTAACTCTAAAGTATCAAAGTTATACCAAGTATGTCACTGCAGAACTCCTCCTAAACGGCTGGACTAATTGTGAACGCCGAGTCTGTCGACCAATATTTCCTCCTCGCCCACGAAGACGTGGCATTGTTTTATGTACGTAACTTATATGTGAGTATAATACGCTCAATATTTACGTAATGGCGATACATATAATATCAAAACACAGCGTACAGAAAAATTAAACGCATTGAATGAATACGCTAATTTCACGGCAACCAATAGGCAATAACTATTATTATAGTAGTTTTAAGACCCATGGCAACCATTTATAAACAAAAATCTCTATAATCCTCGTTTGAGCACATCTCTTGGTTGGACCTAGAGGTATGATTTGCGAATCTAAAAAAATTCGGGGCGTCACCCAAACGTATATGAAAAATTTCATTCAAATCGGTCCAACCGTTTAGGAGCAGTTCACTCACAGCACACGTACAGTAGAATTATATAATATATAAAGATTTTTTTTAACTGCCTATGGCATCTGCATCTTTATTTAAACGACCGAGAGTCTTTATAAATACAATACATTATGTGTAGTACAATATGATAATTTTTTAAGTAATAGTATTACGACAATAATGAATTACCTATGTAAATATGTGTTAAAAGAATAATCGTCTTCTTTGGTAACTCTTTGAGTTATAGGCATATATAAAGATATATAATATAGATTTTTTGACCTACAAATGTTGATTTAGATTTCTTATCGAACGATATTCTTATTTTGCTGTAATTCAAAAACGAATAACCGTAGATACTCGGAGTAGCTATCGATTATCACAGATATGTACCATAATTATAAATTCGTTTACTATAGGTAGGTACAAAATATTGTCTATGACGAATATCATTATTTCACTATGAAAACATAGTTTAAATAGTATGTCCAGAAGTTTCGTTTCACCTTTAGTATCTCCGCGGAAAATCAATATATTTAAACGCAGTTTTTTTTACAGTCATAAGTATTGTAATGATATGCTCACAGATCATTGTACAAAAAATGCTTTCAAATAATAAATA
>NC_042493.1:76705282-76712433 GCF_005508785.2 Acyrthosiphon pisum
GGAAGGTAATGGCTTAAATCAGGTAATTTCTAATATAACTATTGACAGGCGTCTTATTTATATTTATATTATTATCTTATACAAAAATTCCTCCCTTTTTTTGTGTTATTACAGTATGGAAATTCTGATTGAATAGCATAATTTTCGTTTTTTTTTCAAAAATTCAAAAATTATCAAAACATTTTTTAGGCAAATAAGTTTTTTAAATTTCCAAAATAGCCATTTTCAGATCATATTTTTTAAAACAGTTCAAAAAAAAAAAAAAATATTAAAATTTGATACAAATCGCCCAAGTTAGAACTAATTATTATTTTTAATTTTAGGCGAAAAATTAACGTGATTGTAATAATTAACATGCGAATCGTATTTTGCTAATGCCGTATGCATAGGTAACATAACTATTGTTCTTAGAAATTCAAAATAATAATTCTGGGACACACTGTATAGTGTAGTGATCTCTTACTAACGCCAATTAAATTGAGTTCGACGTTGACGGATAATCCGCGTATGGTGAGCGTTGATCAAGTAGTAATTAAGAGAGGGTTTAAATAAGTCAATAACGACACAGTTGAAGTAATATAAGTAGATTAATGTTTATTACAATTTATAAGTTAGATACATTTGTGGACAGAGTGAAAAGACTCTGCCCGAGAAATTAGTACATTGTTTAAAATAATATTGGAAATGGATTTAGGCAGGCGGCGATGTGGAGGGCTCGCTCCACGACCAACTAATTCTAATCTGGCTATGGGCAGAGACTCGTATATATACGAGTCTCCCCTAGCTAATAGGTACACGGTAGAGACTAGAGTACCGACGCAGGTGTTGTTGTTGTCATCCCATCCTTGAGTTTTTATTAGCAATAAAAACTTTGATTATTGGCAATGTGCATTTAATAAATGTCACACACCTGGATTCTCAGAATTCACGAAAGTAGAACCAACAAATGCGGCGGCTAAATGTTGTTGATTGCTTAAATGCAAATTTGTAGTGTAATAAAATAATATCAAATCAAAATAAATTATGTGATATTATATATACAGTATATGCAGTATATTTGTAATGATATAGTAAAACGTTTTTTCGGAATTTTCCACATCACAACTCGATTAGTCAATAATCATATTACATTAAAATCGCCTAGTTTTAATAAAGACCAGTAAATAAGATAAAAACACGCGATAATTAAATATAATAAATAGAAATAAGATTTGAATATTATGGGAAATATATATATAGGTACGGCAAAATATAGGAAATGAAAAAAAAAAGAAATATATATAAAATATATATAAAATATATTAATAAAATAATATAAGGGTTAGGAAACGTAAGGAAATATTATAATACATAAAGGTACATGCACATTATAAGCATATTAAATATTATTAACATGGTGTTGGGAAAATACATAACAGTATATATATATTGCATGAAAAAAAAAATATATTGTAATAGAATAAAGAATTTATATTATATTGAAATATTAACCATAAGATAAGATTATCATTGTAAAACTAAAAAGAAATATTTGTTAAACATATAAAATACTAACATAAATGATAATTCAAATACTAATTGTAATGTCAAAAATACATCGTGGATTGTACTTTGTATCTTTTGTCAATAATATTTAACAATTGTAACAAGAAATATGTGGTGGATTGTACCATATATATTATTGAAAACAACAATGTATCTAACTATGTAATTGTAAACAGACACATGTAAACATGAAATGTAATAATGATAAATGTAAACGTTCAACCATAGGAAGGTGCTTGAAGTGATGGAAATTCCAATTGAGTTAATTTTTATTGTTCAGACAATAAAATTAAACTTTTTAGGGGGGAGGTGTAACGGATAGTATCCGTTCCTTTTAAATAATACCAGTATAAGGAACATAATATTACAATAACGTAGGTAATCAAGGTGAGAGTATATAAACTATAATTAAAATAATAACATAGGAGGTAAGGGATGATACTAAAGGGAATGAAAGACCGTCATAATTATCTATATGTAATAACTAAACTATAAATACATGGATCGCTAAACGGTGCGATTAATCAAGCATAATAATATAATAAAACACATTAAAAACCACTTAACCACAAGCCATGTATGGCAGGGTATGGGGCTTGCTCTTCACATAAGTAGATAAAAGTACATTATAATTAAAACCAGAAAACAGGATGCGAGTGCAACAAATAATTGACGGTTCGTGGAATCAACATTATGATTAGGTCCACACGTGTGCACGGGACACCGATAAACGCAACGACGCATTATGGATAAGACAATGGACCGGGGGGTAGGTAGGAGAGCCTAGGCCCTTATAAAAGCAGACCGGAGACGGCCTGTATTCAGACGTGTTTTCTCCACTGCACTTCGAGCACCTTCACGACACTTTGTGTAATAATTTAATTATTTGGACTTAGTCAATTTTACTGAAGAACATTTTAATAAACCACATAGAATATTTCACCTGTCTACAATTTATTTATCTATTACCTCATCATCAACTTCATCGTCAACAAATCGGTCTTGCTTCCTGCAAAATCATAATATACTCGTAGTCAACTGGCTATCAGAATAAACACTCTGACCACCTATACGTACGAGAATATTACAACATTATACCTATGTTGTACCCAACATAATAAATTAAAATATAATCGATATTTTTAATACATACAACACATTTATTACAACATTTAAGACGGTAAAACAATAATCATATAATACAAGTTAGTACTCATAGGTTAGGTTAGGTTTTCTATGTATATATATCAACAAAATGGTAACGTTTCGCTGTAGTTGGATTTTTTTTTTTTTATTGGTTCAATGTACAACTCAGCCGACCGCATGATGCCCCTCAATAACTTGGAGCTGAGACTTCGCAGTACATCGATCGCGGCTTGATGGCGGTGGCCGATTGATGCAAAACTGTCACACAAACGCTTGCGATCATCATTAGTATGCCCGCGTAAACGTACACGCCCTCACAGCTCGTGACCGGCCGACCGTCTTTCCATGGCCGCATCATGTTTACTATAAAACAGCAAATATTTAAGATATATCTATATAAGACCGATGAAAATTTAAAACGCAGGATAAAAATTAAATTATGACCTGGCACGTGCGATACGTCTATTTACTGTATTATAACCATCAATGAATATAAATATATATTTGCTTGGAATGCAAAAATTATATTAAGAAAATCCCGGTGGATAATCTATCCTCATCCCTATCAATCATTCCCTTCCCTGCCACCATGGCTATGTTATCATAAGTATATGCATTGAATACGATTACCTATGATTTAGTCATAATAGTAACGCGTATAATATATTATTTAGGACGTAATATATAATATATATTATATATTAATATATCCGCTTGTTTTAACATGGATATGTTATTCGTGAAGTGTTATAGGTATAGTTTTACTATTTAACGGAATTAAAATCATAATAGAATTTACGAAAATACCACTCAACACAATACAGTTGGACAGATATAACAAGTTTATCCACACAGCGATTCAGAAGTATTTAATAAAATTTAATTTTTCTAAAAAAAATCCATAGTTAGTCTGTTCAGGACGTTCAGGTATTCATTACGTATGTAACTTATAGATTTAATCTACCTGCATGCATATAGATAATATTTAACTTATATAAATTAGATACTAATAAAGTTTTATATCTCAATATCTGCTTATATTAAATATTTATAAAAATAATAAATAATAATAGATGCATAGATACAAAAAAATGTATGTACCCGCATAAAGAATCCCAACAAACGACGATAGTCCTCGGACCAACGAAATTTGCCCACATACATTGTTAAAATTCTTTACTGGAAAAGCAGTATACAACACAACATTTTGAATCGACTTGTAATATCCTGGAATAATAGAATGTAAAAAAAAAACATGCAATATATTGTATCGGTCATAATGTAATAGGTTAGGTAACCTACTCGTATACATAATATTCTGTTTTACTATTAATTGAAAATATTTCGAATTCTAACGGTATATATGCAATATAATATGTAAAATATGTTTACATAATATAGATACACGGATTCAGTGGTGACATGACTTATATACATTAGAAGTGGTGGATCCAGGGCTTAATTTTTTTTTTTTGGTGGGGGGCATGAGGGGCAAAAGTAGAAAAAGTACAAAAATTGGTTACAAAATTGGCTAAACTTAATGTAAACAAAGGGAAACTATGGCGATTCGGGGGGGGGGGGCTAATACTCATACTGTATAGTATACATTGATAAATATAATATTATAATAGGCCAGTATACTTCGCTATTATGCTTATACATTTATGTTCAACGCATAATATAGATATAACTACATAATATGTAGTATATATTATATGTAATATATATTATATTCAATACTGTATTATAGGTTATAACAATATACCTATATCATTACGTGAATGATGCTAGCAGATTGCTTATGTGGGTGGTATGGCTATATAGGTAGGTTGTGTGTTGTGTTTAGGTATCTATTGGGCTTACATAATATAATATTATAATATTACGATAGCCAAGCTTCGACAAAAATGACAAATTGAACATGGCTAGTTATATAATTATTATAATTATAAAAATTTACTTAGGTACCTATATAAAAGCTTTTATAGTTTATACTAAGTTTTATTGTTGCTTAGAGGCACCGGACGATATAAAATTGGCGGCAGGTCTGTCTAGTAAGTACCTACTTACAACGACAGTCGACAATAGCCAATCGATAACAAGAGAGTAAGATCATTTATTTAAAAAACCAAATGATTAGGCTTTTATAATTTAATATTGCAATCATGCATTCTTTTTTTTGTCATTACAATTATTCGTAATATATTTCAAGTTTACCGAAAGTAATTCCAAAAACTCCAAAATACGGCACTAGATTGGAAATATCATTGGTGGTTGTGGCGCATAGGAGCAACGATAGACCATTAGCTACCAAAGCTAGGCCAACGTGATACAGAGATACAGGGTATGGTGACCTTCCGTGCAACACATAACCGAGTCCCCGACCATATAATAAACCAAAACAGCCCGCGATAAGGCTAATCATTGCTTCTGCTGAGGTCTTCTGACCCACAGGCCCTATAATAATAATGCTGTATTAAACTATTTAAAAATTAAAATGCGTGTACACATAAAGAACTAATTGTCATAAATCATAATATCATTAGGTACTATTTTGGTAGAACTCATAAATTAAAAATATTGACCATTTTTACCAAATATGAACCATCCGGTCGTATATTTAAACGGACATAATAATATAATAATACCTTTAATGAACATGAACGGTACCAAACAGGCAGCGTGAATTAGAGCCTCGCTAGCTACCATTAAAAGAAATGGTTCATTGGACCAAATCGTCATGTTAAACATACACTTCAAAACTCGACTTATGGCTATCGGACATCCCCAGCACAACTTTTTGTTCTTTTCTTCATTCACGTCAGCTATGGTAAAAATACGAGTCATCGTCATCAGGTATTCGTTGTATTCGATGATATATTTATTTATACACTATAGAAAAATTACAAATATAAATATGAATAAATAAATAAATAAATAAATAGGTAATATAAATACGTATAGACGTTCAGATAAATCAAACCAAGTATATATACCTACATGTGTAATGTTGATTTAAATTTTTTTTTTTAAAGTTCTCGCAATTTAGATTTAAAGATACATCTTTACAAAATGATTTAATATTTCAAAAAATGTATAAATTCTTTTAAACTTTTCAAATAGGTATGACATCCACCACAGTGAAATCCTTTTATCCACGCGTATATAATAAGAATATTATTAGGTAGTTATAGGTTGTAACTTGTAGGTATGCTACGGGAAAAGTATTGTATCACAATGCAATGTGAGAGGGACTTTGAAATTTGGACTAAAATGTAGGTATATAATTTGTACCATAACAGGTAGCCGAAAATAGTGCTTGTAATTTGCACCATACTATTTGTAACATACTAATAGATATGCACCAAAATGAGTAGGTAACATATGTATTTGATTACCTATCAAGTATTCGATTATCATTACAGTATCCTCGTTGTTGTCAAGACTCGATGCCCGATGGACTCGAATAATAATAATAATTTAAAACATATATATGTAATACATAATGTATTATATAATTTCATTTTGGTATCGAATACAACCTTTTTATGGGTCATCAACAAGGAAATGTTTCCGTCGTAAAGAATATCATCTCTATACATCGGCCGGCTGCCGATTAAAGCATATTTGAACATGTTTGTGATGTTTCGGTTGCACAAACTTCGGTTTTTACGTTCTTCATAGATCCAATTCGAATAGTTTAGATTCCGTTTGACACTCTCCATTGGATGCTCGTTCACGACTATCGGAATTTTTGCTAGAAACATGCTCGTATACAATCTGCAATAATAATAAAGATTAATGATATATTGGACCTGAAGTCAATAAATTAACAATATTGACTGTCATATTTTTTACACAAGTATATAGTATTCTGTATTATGTATTATGTTTATTTCTTTATTTAATGTACCTATGCACCGTTTTATTGCAATATCAACAGTTTTCAGCTATTATCATAAGTGTCTATTACCCACCTATGACAAATTAAGATGGATTCCTATAAGATAATATTATAATACGATATGCATCGCGGCTTACACGCTGCAGGGAAGTTCTTTTTTCACTTATATCCAGTTCAGGATTCACGCAGGTTTTCCAAAAAAAATATCGTCAAATACTCAAATTAATTTTAAAATGTAACAAGTACGCTTGTTATAATTTTATATATTTAAGTGGTGGCAGCACGCCGCACAAACAATGTGTCAGTGTGTCTACTATAACTGGAATCATTAAATGCCTTAAGAGGACGTGATACCCGCATGTGTTGTCTCCGTCTTACAAGTGTAACATAGCAAATTTTACGCCCAGCAGAACACGTGTGGCTCCGTTAATTTAAAAATTTGAATGAGTTGACCTCTTATAAAATTTAAAGATAAGATTATTATCTAGGTAACCTCATATGCTTTTTAGTATATTTTAATTTTAACGCGAGTTATGAGTATTTTAAAATTGTAAAT
>NC_042493.1:76712483-76719991 GCF_005508785.2 Acyrthosiphon pisum
TTTTAAATTTTTTTACTCCTTAATATAAGTCTTTTGTTGAGCGTAAAATTTTCAATGTTACGAATTTGTAAGACAGAGACAACACATGCGGGTTTTCACGTCCTCTTAACTACAATATATATAATAGTATAGATGTTCATCTTCTTTTTATTCAAAATCGTATTATTAAGCCATTTTTTATGATATAAAATTCAATCTTAGTACCTAATACATCAAAATACAATGAAAACTAATTTATGGTGAAAACGTACGGTTGTGATTAAAAAAGAAGGTTTAATCAACAGCGTGAAACTTATAACAAAAAAACTAATAAAATAAACATGAGTAGGTACCTATTCAAGTATTTTGATAGATTATAGTAAAAAATTTAAATTTAACTGTGTTGAAACTTGAAATTTCCCAAAATAACACCTATATTCTAAACCGTACAATTGGCTCTTTCTCTCAAAATAAATACCTAATAAATAGTTAAAACTTACAATCATGTTTATTTTATACATATATCTATACTATAAAAGCGAAATAGAAATCTATGTTACGGTTAAGCTCCGAAACGGCTTGACCGATTTGGCTTATTCTTTTTTTGTTGTGTTCGTAATTGACAGGACAAGGTTCTTATGAAAAACAATTTTAGGAAAATCCACTGCAAAAGTAGAAAATCTGGAAGTCGAAAATACGATAGTGGCGCAGGAGAAAAATAAACATATTAATAATAAATTTTTATTTATTTTAAGGTTGGTATTGGTTATTATTGTTATAGTTTTAGTTGTTAATTTTGAAATAAAAAGAGGAAACCAAACCGATCCACAAATAGTGCCAAGAGGATGCGTTTATCTAGAAACAATATAGTTGAAGATTAATTTAATAACATGTTCGCTGTATGTTGAATAAAGTAAAAACAAAAACCTTGGTATAACTTTGAAACTTAAGAGTTAAATTATACACTTACGTACAAACGGCTATAATATTACATAAACACCAATGGTGCAAAAATGGCATATCATTTGTGCCAAAATTAATTTTTTTAATAATGTCAATCTTATAAAAAATCGTCAATAAATATAATAGAAATTAATAAATTATAATTTTAATAAATCGGTTGATTTTTTCGATCTTACGAAAAAATGTCAATAATAAATTGATAAGATATAATATACATACAAATAAATATAATTTGAATAAATCAGTTGATCTTATAAAAAATGGTTAAAATATAATATGTAGTTCTAAATGTACCTAATATCTATTAAGCATGGCACACAGGTATCTAGGATTTTGGCGCTTTCGTATTTTGCAACTTTTTTTTTCCGATCTCATTTTGGCACTTATGACTTCTACCAGTACAAACAGCACGGGGTCCGCGATCTACCACAGGTAGATTGCCTACCTGATAATATACTGCTGCGAACCTCACGGGATAATGCCGGTCGAGATGGCTACACATTAAAATATAATATCATTTACATTTAAAAAGATATTGCTTCCACATCATATTACACCCAAAAGGAGTTAAACAATCAGAACTTTTTTTCCGGCCAACGGAAAAGTTAAGATAAGTTTTTAACAGTTTTACACTGCATACAGTTCAATTACTCTTCATATAAAAAAAAACCGTTGCAAGATAGACAGGATTTGTGGAGCCACGAAACAGCCTCACAAATCAGGAGCACGCGGGTGACAGCTAGTAGTATTTAATACTTGGCTACGAAACCATAATTGCTAAGACCTATATGGCAATTGGCAGTATAATATGTACCATGAGCAATATTTAAGAGAAATATATATTGCAATGTGTTAGCAAAAAAAAATAAAGGCTAACAAATGTCTCACTTTCGATTTCCGATCGTATCCCGTATAGTTAAATTTTTATAATTTTCCTGGAAGTTTTCTATAATCCAGGCCATTGTCTCAGTTCTTGATCGTGGAGGAGAGGTAGAATCGGTAATAGTTTCATCATCGGCTATGTCCAATTTTAACGTCACCGGTGTAGAAATAAACAACCACAATACCAATGTAAAGCACATTATACCTACATTAATAAAGTATAAATTCTAAACTTTTCCACTAAAAAAACAAATGTGAAATGGTATAAGTGTATATCTCATAAAATAAAATATTCCATTTTATATTATACGAGTGGCGTAGCCAGGAGGGCTGCAACACTGCTCAAATTTCAAGAAAATCTATAAGTTATTTAAGTGTTCTTTGAACTACCTATGTATTACAACTGTAATTTGTATATGTAATGTTGCAGCAAAAGTCCAATTTAAGTTTCATGAAACTTATGAAGTCGTGTAAAGTATTTTAGTTTTGTCAAATGTTGATGAAACAATATAACACGGACCTATTTCAGTATTTGTGGCCAAAAATATCGTCAAAATGTGCCTTATAAATGTGCTGAAAATTGTATAGGCGTAAAATTGTTATAGGTATAGGTACTATAAGATATATTTGTACCATTTGGGACTATATATAGATTATTTACTTTGCAGCTCATTCAGATGACGTTTAATATCCTACAAAAACAATACAGTATCAATACAATATGACATATTGTTATGTAAGTACCATCTATTTTCTTATATAGCTGTTGATAACCTTTTTTCATGTCTAAAACAGCTGTTAAATTTCATGAAGACAATTTAGCAGGTTATAAATATTAACATTTTATTAATAGGTGTATAAGAAACTCATAATTTCTTTTAAAATTAAGGGGATTGATTTTATAATATTATACATTAATCATTATATTATATACCTAGTGTAATTTATTAAAAAATTGATCGTAAGGACAACTGAAGATTACTAATTTTAGGTAATTATATGCCTTTTTTTAGTACATAATATAGGTACACAGACACCAAATTAAAAATACACCCACAAAATAGGCATAATACTAAACTTATGAGAGATACAAGGGCGTAATTTCATTTTTTTTTTTTTATTGTTGGTGCCAACATTTTCAGAGGCCATTTAAATTCATTACCAGGCCATAATCATGGGCCCTTTTTTTTACGGTGCGCTTCTCGCTGGACAACAAGCAGTCAGCAGATCAGGTATTTACCAAGTGCTTATGCACTCAACTCATTTTTATAGTACCTATAGTCAATTTTCTCATGGTTTTCGGTCGATTATAATTGTAAAATACTAAAATGTCAACTAAAACATTTAAAATGAAATACAATACATTCTTTTTTAGATTCTGAGTGGAACGATGAATGTATTGATTTTACAATGATATGTGGCTTTTTTTTTTTTATTTATTTTTTTTAGGAAAGTGAATCTAGTTGGTACTTTGGGGGGTCAAAAGTAAAATTTTTCCAATAGTTTTCAAAAGCACCGTGAAAAACAAAAGAAAAATTAAGGAAAAATGGGAATTTTTACGCAAAATCTATTTCAAGAAAATTGATTTTGGTTTTTGATGTAACTATAAAACGAATGACTGTAGATACATGAAATTTTCACTGGTTGTTTATATTTCCATTTTCTATACATGATACAGTTTTTAAAATATTTTCATTTGTTCTGAGCTGTTTACGGACAATTTCAGTTTCCAATTTAATGAGTTTTTTTTTCTATGAATGTCAATAAAACTTTATTTGTTGAGTAAAAATACTTGAAAATTTAATACAAGGCTCCTACTATATTGTTACAATGAGATTTGAAAAATATTAAAAATCCTTAGTCACAGTTTTTTTTATTAGCATTTAAAGTTCAAAATTGACAAAATATGTAAAATCACAAAAATTAGCAAATTATTTTGAGTTAATAACTCGTAAAAATTTTTCTTTTTAGAACTAATATTTTAAAATGTAATACAAGATTCCTTATAAGATAATCTACCTTTATCAAAAAAAAAAATGTCTTTAAGAAACTCAAGTTAAATTTTTATGAGCGTTTGAAATTCATATTTTTACAACATTTGATATTCACTCGATCTCTTACGTAACGATTTTCTTATTTTGTTGTAATTAAAAAACGAATGACTGTAGATACTTGAAAATTTCACTGAATGTTTATATTAGTATTTTCTATATATGATAAAATTTTGAAAATAATTTGACTTTTTTTTGAGCTGTTTACAGACATTGTAAGTTTTCAATTTTTTTAGTTTTTTTTTCTATAAATATCAATAAAGTTTTATCTATTGGGCTAAAAAGTGTAAAAAATTAATACAAGGCTCCTGATATATTGTTACAATAGCAGTTGAAAAATATTAAAAATACATAGGCACAATTTTTTTTTATTAGTAGGTATTAGAAGTTAAAATTCTGACAAAATTTATCAATTTTAAAATTGAATAATTATTTTGTAGTTAAAAATTTATAAAATGTTCAACTTTTATATCTAAGGATTGAAAATTTAAAACAAGATTCCACGTAAATATTTAATTCTGTTACCAAAAATTCTAAGAAATACATAAGCACAGTTTATTTTTATAGTCACTTTAAGTTCAAATTTGGACGAAATTACATATTGAAAAACCTGGAATAACTATTTTAGTTAATTTGTTGTGATTGTATAATATTATTTGTGGGTACTTGAAACTTCTAAAGTATGCTATTATATATCTATGATAGTACCACGGTTTGTTGTTGATGTATAACGCGTTACCTGATGGGTATTGGGATATGATTAATTTGGAATTTATTATTGATACCTATTATAGGTCAATTTTTTTTTAATACTATAGATAAGTATACCTATAATAGGTATGTCTAATACCTAGACTGACAAACCATCTCCGCTCAGAATCGTTTTTCTTATACAGTGATATTATATCATTGAATTCAAATTTAATACTATCCATTATACAGTGACCCACTTGTAACCTACTGTACAGCAGAGCGACATCCACTTACCCACCTTTTTAAGACTGACTCAGCGTCGGATTTAAAACCTTTAGGTAAATCAGTGCTTATATTTGTTTTTGACAGGCCAAAAAAGGCGTTTTAAAAAAAAAAATTGGTGCGAATGCATACCCTGCACCTCTGATGACGCCCCTGGGCAGATCCTAGTTAAGCATCCCCACATAAAAAAGGAAAATCATGGCTACGCCATAGCCACTTCACTATATATATGCACGATATATTTGCACAAACCTAAATTGAGATACAATGCCATTTTCAAGTTTGTCGATTTCAAGTTTTCCGTTTTCAAGTCTGCTGTTGGTAGTAATTGGAATTCGTTAAGAGGCGGGATTATCAGCATTCCAGTGAAGCTTCCTAAATGAAGTGATAAATGCGCCAAGTGTCGTTTTACGATAAACAGCGTAGACAGTAAAACGAAGAATGATGTTTTAATCATCCCCATTCCAATACCTAAATTTATATAAATATATAAATAAAATATTTGTCACATACCTATAGAATATAGATATATTTCGCAATCGATAAATGTATAATATAATATTTTGTTATAATAATAAATGATCTTCCCAGTTGTAGGAATGAAAGGGTTTTTTTTTTAATATGAAATATTTTATGTTTGGTGCTTGATTCTTTCAAAAAGTACATTAATAACTGTTGATGGATATTATTTTTATTATTTTGGTATATGCCAGTTTTACATTACAAAATATACGGTATAATTTACCTTGATTTTTAAACATACTAGTTGTGATGAATATATGAAATAAGTTATAATGTTTTATCTGTACAGTAACAAAGGTACTAACATTAACGAATGTACCTATTATTAATAAATTACCTACTATAAAACTTTGACAATGTAAATATATGATATATAAATTATTATACATTTATACGTCAATATCTTCTGTGTTTTCTGTACTTACCACCAATCATGGCAAAAAAGTAATGCCCGTGAGTAAATGGATTTTCGATAAAACATAACCACGTGAGCCACGTGACAGATAATATGCTGCCAATAAGTAAACAGTATCTAAAGCCATAGCGGTTGATGCACGCGCACGAAATCGGTTCTATAATCAAAATATTTAAGTATTACATAGGTACTACTTTTACTTAAAAGTATATATTATAATATATATACTTATAATATAAATTGAGATATTATAATTTATGTTAATAAATAAAATATGCATAATATTTACACTTTACGGAATTTCGGTTTTAATATTCTGTATAAAAGTTATCTTAAAGCTTAAACAACTTATATACATACTGTATATACATACAGTGGCGTATTAACGGGGGGGGATATGGGGGATAGATCCCCCCTTGACCTTTTTTTTTGTAAAATTAAGTTTACTTATTTTCTGTACTTCTCAATATGATACTACTTTTAAGTTTTAAGTAGGTATATCTGTTTTCTGAATGTTCTAGCCGTGGTAATTTGTCCGCTTTGATATACTATACGCCTCTAGTCGTTCGTGGCATAAATATCGGAAAATAAAAACATATATCTTTATGGTGGTATGGTATACTATATTTTTGAATTCTCTGCGAATTATTTTTCATGCATGAGTGTTTATAATAAACCCGATAAATAGTAGGTAAATAAAACAAAATTACCATGAAGACTGTAGATTTGCCATAGGGCATGGGTTTATTTTCAGTGACTGAAAACATTGTATTCACCTCTGGGTTACTTACATACTTACATGCTTTAGATGTTTGTGATAAAGAGTTTTATCCAAAGATTCATGAACTCTTGAAAATATTTTGTACTTTGCCTGTATCCACTGCTATACACCTGACCGATGTTTTTCAAGTTTTTATTAAGTATTAAGTCTTGCCTAGTAAATAGTATGACAGAAGTAAGTATTTTATCAATTTTTCTATCTAATATTGAATAATAACTATAAATTGAATAGTAATTATTATATACTTTGTTTATTATAACCGACTTAGACACTTAGGGCCCTTTGTTTTACAATCATAGTTTAAACCTCGGTTACGCTTAACCAACTGATTTTACCAGTCGAATTCCGCGGTTTAACATTAGCTTGACTATTGTAATACGGACCATCAAGAGGACGCTATACCCGCGTGTGTTGTTTCTGTTTTACACACGCATGACATAGCAAATTTTCGTTCAATATTCTCAATAGTGAGCTGTTAGTTTTGATACTAGAGTGAATCGACATATTATCAAACTTTTAGGTAAGAACATTATTTGGGTCTTAGCGTGGGCGATTTTTCGATATTTCCATTTTCGAGAAAAATAAATACAGTAAATTATTATAAATAACTAACTAAAGCGAGAAAAACTAAAATAAATACAATAAATTATTATAAATAACTAACTAAAGCGTGCGATTATGTATATAGAATATAGATAATATAGTTGTAAACTTGTAGGTATATTATAATATAAGCAGGAAAACTCATTATACGGAAATATACGCAGGTCATAAAATATTTAGATTGTTGCAGGTTAGTATTTTTAATATGCATGTGTGGTGAGATATTATATTATATAATTGTTTGCGTTTTGTGGAACCGTGCAGCCACTATGTTTCATTTGTTGATGAACTATAATTTGATTATCATCATAGGCGCAAATTCAGGGGGGGCTTGGGG
>NC_042493.1:76720130-76737666 GCF_005508785.2 Acyrthosiphon pisum
CCCAAGCCCCCAAACTTAGCCATAGGCCCCCCCCCCCCAAAAAAAAACATAGGACATACAATTTTGAAATGCTATATTGCAATGGTCTGCTTGCCTTTAATATATTCAGCCCCCCCCCGAGTCAAAAGTTGAAATTGCGCCTATGACCATCATCTAATTCAATGGCTATAAAGGCACACAGAAAAACGAATTATTCCTAATTCATTTGAATAAAATTCATAATATTTTAAACATTGTCTAGGTAATCTGTTATTATAGGCCGGTGTTTTTAAACTATTTTATCCATGGAACCGTTTTTTTTTGTCCACTTTCATCGTGAAACATCCTACTTTTTTTAGCATTTTAGATTTTTTTATTTGGCTTTGAATAATAAGTTATTACAGCTCGACAATTAGAATCTCTACTTAGCTTCAATAGTCATTTTTAGCGTCATTTTATGTAAGGATTATTTGCAATAAAAGTTGTATTAATAATGTGAATACTGTATTTAATTCAAAAAATATTTTAAATAACAAACAAACAGGACTTCTTAATTTTAATTTTAATTTTAAACACAGTTTAAGAAACGCTGTATAGTATAAGCTATAGTGGCGGTCATAGGCGTGCTCAATAATTTCCTATGAGTTGTACACCATGCATATATTTTATATACGAGAACATATTATTATCTAAATGTTATAATAATTATTGTACATACCAATCATGTAGCGGAACAGGTAGATCACGGCCAAGTGTTCAAAGGATCGTGTTCCGGGTGGCAAGTTTTCGACCATGCCGAGACGGCCGTCGAATAGAATGAATGATAAACAAACGCCGTCACAGATCAGCAAGGCCAGAAATCCTAGTATGCACGAGAATAGGGCCCAGGGACCGCCGTCTGGTGGACATAACACAACGAACAGATAGGCATTATCATTGATTTTTGTCTGCGGTAACTGATCGGATTCAAAAGAAACAAACTCCACGAGGGGATCATCAGTGCTGGAAACGGGGGTCGGTTCATTAGCATTAAGACCCTCAGCCGGTAACGACGTCATGATAACAATATCCGTTGATGGTGTAATAAAAGGTTGCAGTGCCTTAAAACAAAATAAAACTGCTGTAAGATACTTGAGGTTAGAAACAAAAAACTCGGTAAATGAAATCATATTCATAACTTTCTTTAAAGCGCGACTATTGAGTTTTTTCTTTACTTTATGATATTCGATAGCCAGGGAATATGATGATAACTGTTTTTGTCACACCTACAACGAAAGTTTAGTTTTCGATGATGGTTGAAGCGTTGGAAAGCTATAGTTTTCCGTCCAGTAGGTGGTTAATTGGGAATCCCCATAGTGCTGGGTAGTAAAGTGGAAAACCCCAAAAGTGATGGCCGGTAAAGTGAAAATCCCCTAAAGTGCTGGGCGTATCCCCTGCCCAACCAGACACTGAAATCTATGGACCAAGGTCCTTACAAAATATAAACTATAGGACTAAAAACTATACTTTTGTTTTGGCCGGATGTGTTAATTGTTGCGCAACAGCGACCCTGCGGCAGCTAATAACGCGTCAACACGTAATCTGCATAATATGAAATATTATATTATCGAATTAGTTTATTATTTTTTTATTATATAGCTCACGAAACACGTCATACTAAAATTACCAAATAAACAAACAATAATGAAGGCGATAGTGTGTGTGTAGCCAGCCATAGCCAGCTATTCCTACCGCGGATTTCATATTAATTAGATATAGGACATATACAGTGGCGTCATTTCAGTTTTTATTAGACTATAGGGCAAAATTTCACGGCTTTTCAACTCAACATTTTTTTCACTCAGATTCTCATAGCATAGTGCCATGGTAGTTAAGGAGGGGGGGGGGATGTAATAAATGTGCCGACTTAAGGTTGATGTAAATACTAGACGGAGCACATGCCCCAGTTGCCCCACCCCAAATGATACCACTGGACATATATATATATAACCTCAAAGGTGGGCAAGTTAATGAAAATAATTAATTCAATTTAAGTTAAGTTAAGAGGACACAAGATCGATAAGTTAAAAGTTAATATAGAAACAAATATTAACTTAACTCAGCTTAAAAAAAGTTAATTTTTAGTTTAACTTTTTTAATTGGTATGTAAATCACATAAATAGTGAATGTGTCTTTCTAGTTTCTAATTTGTAAATTATAAAAAAAAAAATGTATTGAACTTTTATCATAATGTACACTGTATACCCTTTTACAATTACTTTAATATTATTTATTAATTTAAACTATACTCATCTCAAATTAATAATTTAACAAATATATTTTTTTATATCGTATAGCAATTGAATATCATAATACGTGAACATGAGTACATGACCTTCATATATATTTTAAGTTATATAACATTAAAACATAACCATTGTCAATTTGTAATTTAAAATTATTAATTTTATTAAAAACATTTATAATACAACTCGCCCTATATAATTTACAACTTAATAAAATTTATTAATATAGGTACACAAAATTATGTTATCAAGATAAAGAACAGAAATGTTTGTGTTTTTGCATTGGATTATTTTTATTTTATACTGATATGGTAATATTTACGTACAGACGAAAAACTTCAAAATATATTTAACTTGATGAATATTTTTAAAATCAACTGAGAAAAGCTAAGTTATTTCAACTGTAAATTAAACTAGTTACGTTCATAAGTTGATTAGAAAATAAACTAACTAGTTAATTTAAAAAGTTAAAAAAAAATTTACTTTTACTTTTAACTAGTTAATTCCCACCTTTGTATAACCTAACCTAACCTAGGTACAACATTTTTTATTGCAACGGCAACCGATTATTTTCTTCATACTTTTGAAAATTATTGGGAATTTTTTACCCCAAGATACCAACTAGTCATTACGACGAAATATAGTGTTGAAAATGACTTAAATCCCAGAATAGCAACCGGCAACGTGTTGTAAATTTTAAATTATAATACACACCGAAAATATATTAAACATTTAAACACGTCATATCGTCATAAACTCATAATATCATATTTTAATTAAAAGTTATATTATTTATGTTACTGTTATAAGTACTTGAAGCTTAATACCTTTGAAAATGCGTCCCAGTAACTCGTGGATGATGGATACGAGTATACGACAGTTACGTAGATACCTACACAATATGAATATTGAATTATAAATAATGCGATCGACGTATGAGACAATATACAATATTGCATAGTGGCATAGGACATAGAACTTATACTATTTATGGTCTATGTTGAGTCCATAGATATATAAGTTACTTTATATATCTGTGGACTGTGGTTGGGGCCGTTATATACCAGAAATTCGTTGGTCCATACCGGTATAAATTTCCCCTCAAAATAAATACCGGTATAAAATAAAGAAATTCGTTATCAATTCGGTTTAAAATATTTGTTATACCGGTATAATTTTTCTGACCCAGCTCGCGAGGTTGTACCGGTATAAACTAAAATATACCGGTGTAATTATTTTTGTGTATTGGTATAAATGAACGAATTTCTAGATAATATAATATATAGGTAGATGATAAATAATACAATATCATTATTTTATTAACCCTGGCCTTATAGGTTTCAGTATCAAAATCACTATAATTGTAGTCTGTATAAACTTATATGCATTAGCATTAGAGCAGTGTTTGGAAAGAACGTCGTTCATGATCGCACGTTCACGTTCATTTTTAGTGAACGATACGTGAACGTCACTCGTTTTATTAAAATAGAACGTGAACGTGAACGACGTTTATATTTTTAACGAACTTGATCGATTTTTAAGACGTTCAATTTATTTGCTCTTTAATAAATATATTAATTAATTTTATTATATATAAGTCTAAATAGTATTTTTATTTTTGGCTTGAGTTGTATATGTTTATAGGCTTTTATATCAATGGCTCGGTAAAAACAGAAAGCGGGCTTTCTACTTAAACCATTTGTTTGTGTTGAATAGTTTCCTCGTAAAACATATAACATATTATAATAACATACCATATTTTTAATGATTAAACAATTATTTTTTTACGCTATGACTAATTTAGTGCGGAAAAATGTTTTATTGTTTCCTGAAGAACTAAGTTTTTGGAGTTACTGGAGTTACTATCAGCTTTTGATGACAGCATAGAGTATAAACCATCTTGTTAATATGATACAGCAGATACGTTATGAATCAGTTCACCAGAACTGAGAATAGAGATCACGCTGTCATAATGAATATCTATATAAAAAGAATAATACCAATAATGTTATAACTACAATTTATTATATCTAGTTATATAGTTCATGTTATTATATTTTCATTGTGCCGCTGATACATCTACGAAATAACGAAATATTTTGACTACCTAATATAAGATATTTAATCGATGATTATACCTACAACTATGGTTTATGACTAAATTATTATTTATATTACTATAGCTGTCCCGCCCAGCGCTGCCCGTGCCAAAATTAGTTTAAAAAAAATATATATTTACTAAGAAAATGTATTTTCCTTATTTTTACAACGCTGTGAGTGCTTTGTGCCGTCATATATCTGTTCTTTTTTGTATGTAAAAAGTGTTAAGTCGAAAACAGTGTTTGAGTCTAGCTAGTCAGACACCTCAAGTCAAAATCGATTTACGTGAATCTTACTCACTTAGGTAGACAACCTAAGTACGTCAAATCGTGGACAATATGCAAGCAGTATATTATTGGGTAGGAAATCCAGAAATATTATAATATTAACAAAATAGTATTATAATCAGTGGTGAATTGGGGACACAACCATGATCTACGGTAAGTACAACGTAGCCATCTAGCTATATAGGTACCTACGCCTTAACAATGCTTATTAAATACTCGCAATTTTACAATATTATTATGAATAACCTGTAATTGGTAATCTATAAGAAAGATCACCAATGATAAAATCTGTATTCATTACCCAATAATCACCAACTTAACTACTCTTATTCGAATATCTTGATGATTTTCTTGCATGAAGCGTGTCAAATAATACGTATGCCACAGAACAAACAACAAAATATACTATTTACATCACCTGCTAATTAATTGATATTTAATTTTATATCATAATTAAAGTTTAAACCAAAGGAAAAATGGTATATTATAATTATATTTATTATTATTATTATTGTTATTTTTTTTACAAGGTTTATTAGCCCATAATAGTTTACAATCGTTAAAAGTTTATTCAATAATTATGAACTTTTTTTTTAGGGCAACTACCTTTTTTACGCACCAAAAACAAATTTCCGATAGTGAAACGCTGATTCCGTACATAACCCTATTAAACGTGTTGCAGCAATGCAATCCAGAATACAGCGGCAACAAGCCAAGGACCGTATGCTAATGATGATATACCACCACAATCCTTCTCATTTTTGTTTTTGGCGCGGTAGTCAATCGCCTGAAATTAGACGATAACCCGTATTTAGCTGCTTTGGTGGGTTCAGTCGACGGAACTTTCGTGTGTGTAATATTCCCTTGCATTCGATGTTCCGGTCCTTATAAATACGACCAAGAGTATATTTTTTAATGTATTATTGTATTGTTTATTCAGTCATAAATTTAAGCTACTAATGAAAATAAAATATAACTGGTAACTAACGTTGTTGATCAAACATTATTAATTATTATTCAATATAATATTTTTTATTACATAAATATTTTGCACCGTTTTCTTGTGTTATCAATTACTTTGGTTTCATTTTAAATGTATTCCGATTCATTAGATTGGCTATGGGAAGATATTAATTCACCTAATCTGGTTGAAGAAATTGAAGTCGATTATTTGGGTACAATTAACGACAGTCATTCAGACACCAGCTCCCAATCTAGTTACAATGTTGATTGTTCGTTGTTAATCGGAAATGAGAAAACAGAAGAAAAATTAGATGAACATTTCGACAATATTAAGTTAGTTCAAAATCTGACGATTTAGTTTTGAATTTTTGATGACTTCCATTGCATCAAAGTTAAATCAAAGTTTCAACAGATTCGTGTCTACAATCTTCGATTAAACTCGGCAAAACTAAGGATCTATACATCCTATATTATACGGGATTGTCCTGTATACGAATCAAGCATCCCCGCGTCCCTGCAAAAGGTTCCAAACAAGATTTTTGTCCCGTATTTTGCATCATCCATCCCGTTTGTCCCTTCTTCCTTAAGTTCTAAAATTTTAATGGATTGAATGAAGGAATGTTGAGAAAACCGTGTCACCTTCTTATTTATTTAAAATACTGTTACATATTTAAAGTATTCAGTATTTTGGTATTAAAATTATTTTATATTTTTGTCATTTTTTTTTTTTTTTTTTTTATTGAGCTTAAGCCCGGCAACTTAGGCCATTAGCTATTTTTGTTTTGTTTATAGGTTTTTTGTTGGTAGGGGGAGGAACACGTGTTGTTTGTTTTTTACAGAAACATATTTAAAGTATTCAGTATTTCGGTATTAAAATTATTTTATATTTTTATGTGATTTTATTATTTTATTATTATTCTATTACTGTCAACAGTAAAGTTACCTATAATGGCTAAAAATTTGTTTTATTTTATTTGTTTAAAGTATTGAACATCGTTTTTTATTTAATTATACTGTATAAATCAGAGAAAAAAATGTTACATCGAGGTCAAAAATTAATTTTACCAAGAACTTATATAAAAAATGTCACATATTATATTTAATTTTTTATCTATGTTTACATAATATCTCCATTTAATTTCAGAATTTCTTAGATACAAAAAACTATATACATTTTTCAACGTGATTGAATCTTAAAACTTAAAGATTTAAAATGTTAGAAGGAATCATGTCCTTACTCAGTGGAGTAACCAGGAATTCTGTATTAGGGAGGGGGTGCTATGTATACAAATACAATATATCTTTTATTTAAAATTCTAAGATCAACACACTATAGCCCCCTTAGCCCCCCCTGGATACGCCACTGTCCTTACTCCCTTCCCGCATTCTATCCTCCAATGTAAATTGTGTGTAATTTAAAATGTCTCATATTTAAAATCAAATAAATCTGGGATTCCTAGTAACAACTAAATTGCACCAATGTTTAACTAATATAGGTAGATAAATCGTTTGAATGCAATGTAAACGAATGTTATCAAATTAATAATGAAAAAAATAAATAAAACAAAAATGTTTTATTTATCAGATTAAAAGTAGTATTATTGGTATACGTGTACGATATATCTATATAATATTATATTCACATTTTATTTTCATGTTTTTGAAAAAAAAATGGAATAGTTATAGTGTTTTCTTTTCTACTTACAATTTCTTCACTCATTATAGTAGAGTAAAAACGGATGAAAGGTGGGTTTATCCTTGTGCGTTAAGCATATTATCGTAGTACACATTTTGAGTAAGTACTATTTGTGGGTTTGAAGGCATGCTGTTGGATTAATTGCAAATTTGTGAATATAAAAAGGTTATTTTTGATTAAATGTACATATGTGTTTGTCTAGAATACCATAACATTATTTTCTTGAATAATAAATAAAAATAATACAACAATCATTTTTATTATTATTTAAACAATGTTTTATAGCGATGATGTACCAGAAAACTTACCAGAATCGTATACAAAAACTTCAAACATTGAAAAGCTGATACTTTTTTGCGCAGAAAATTTTATTGAGCAATTCAAAGTAAAATATCCAGACAGAAGACAGTTGGTTTTAATACCACAAAATGAATGCGGTGTACAGGTAACATAACGTTTCCATAAGATTTATGAAATTTGCAGTTTAGTTTCTGGTAGCATCTCGGATCTAATTTGTTTACTATGGGGGCCATAAGGTGACAATTTGCAGTTCTTATTAATTATAGAAAAACAAAAACTAAAATAGAGAAAAAGGAGCATTTTCAACAAAATCGACTTGGTTGAATGACTTGGTTTGAATGTTTATTCAAAGTGTAATGACCGTAAAAATTTTTTCTCCGAGTATTTATATAAGCATTTTCTGGACAAAATATAAAATTCAAAATATTTTAACTCTTTTTGTGTTATTAATAGACATTTTTTTTCGATTAATATTTGATACATTGATACAATCTTTGTTTGTGAGTGAGGCATCTTTTAAATGAAAATAAGATTGCGCAATGCGCATATTATTACTTTGTTCTTAATATAGTTCACAAATATCGTAATTTTAAAGAGGGATTAAAGTGCAAATGTTTACAAAATTGGACTGAATCATAAAGAGGTTTGAAACTGTATTAGGTATAATATTCTTTTTTTTTAACTGATACGTATTTAGATTTAAAAGTTTCTCGTAACACCACAAACATTTTTTGTGAGTGATTGAAGTTGAACTATTGATATTAAATATTAAAAATATGTAAAATGAAACATATCTTATTTTATTTTATGCTAATACAAATCATGTGAAATGTATTTATCACTATCCCAAATAAATGTATTGTATTGTATAAAAAATATGTATCTATTTAAATAGAATTTCAGTCATACTTATGACTTAATTACAGTTAGTAATACTAATAGTATTATACTATATTATATAATGTTTTTAGAAATGTGTTTGTACTACCATCAAACCCTCTCGATTAGTCTACACTGATTTAATCGAATTAACCAGTTACAGTCAGTTTGTTGCTAAACACATAACATATTTCAAGTTAGAAGATCCTTTGGCTTTGGTATAGTATATAGTATAGTAAAATTTAAATTATCATTTTGTTGTCAAATACGTACCTATACGCTATCTATTAATTTTCAGCGCGTCTTAATTGTTTCACGTAAAATCTTTACTAAAAACTAAAATGTTGATTAGAGTTATTAAACTATGGTTTTCTGATTTTCGTTAATCCCTTACGGCTTATGCCTATTATGTATAATAGACTATAGGTAGTAATAGTATTTTGAAGTTGTGGCTATTACACGTATTGCGTGTTAGGTCACAAAAGTATAAACTTCAAAATGATTAAACCTATCGCACATTTTCAGCCCAACAAAATTGTGTCTCCTGCAACAACATTAAAAACGCAAACTGCTAATTGTTTTGAACTGGCGATACTATTAGTATCATTTTTAATTGGTTGTGGGTACAATGCTTTTGTTGTATATGGATATGCCACAAAATTTGTGTGCAATAATGATCTAAGGAAAATCAAGATAGATCTTCCAAAAGAATCATTCGTATGTATCACAATATCCATTCGAAGTTAACTTATAGGTACTTGCATTGAATATTGATATTAATGATTAAGGATGAACAAGAATCAGAGTCTGAGAATATAGAAGATATTGTAGATGTAGATAATCCTTATGCAGTAGAGCCTATGCTTGATTTACGTAATGAATATGTTGACTTTTTATTGGATGAAGAAAAAAATAAAACTGCAGTCAATGATGAAGTACAAGAGGTACAATAATAATTGTACAAAAATTAATGTTATTCTTAAAAAATGTATATCTAATCTATTTTCTTTTATTTACCTACCTAATACCCACAAATTTTAGATTGAATTTTATGATTGGACTGATCCGCTATTTGGTAAACGAGTACATGCTTGGGTCATGGTTATACCGTTGGAAACTGAAAACGATAAAAATGTATCCGAAATTCCATATTTCATTGAACCTAGTACAGGTGAGCGGAAAGAAATCTCTGATGAAAATTATACTGGAATAGAAGTGGTCTGGAATAATACTAATTATTGGGTTAATTTGCAATCCTTGGAAGGAGGTTGTATGGTGTGTATTACTGATTTATATATGTTATGTATTCTGCTAACTTAAATTTATTTTGTATTTTATAAAGCAATATAATTTTACTTTAACAAATACAACATATTGGGAACATTTTTTACCAGATAAACCTCAAAGTGTACGGAAGGGGACGTTAGGATTAAAACATAATGAAAATGAAACGATTAAAAATCTTGTGATGCCCAATTCATGGGTTACCGTTATACAAGTTCCTATAAATAGTAAGTGTTTTGTTTAAAAAAAAAACACAAATATTGTCTTACGTTATAACATAAATTATACATAGAATATCTTATGCTATATCCAAACGGTAAAAAAATCGTGCAATATATGAATGCGATCAAAGAGTTTTATGCTGACTATATCATGCCTAATGGACTGGTTAAAAGAACAACATTTTATACCAAACCAGGATATTTGAATAAAATATTTGTTCGAGAAATCTATAAAAATAGAATAGACAAATTGATGTGCACTGACACAAACTATGCAGATGAAGGAACTTTAGGAACTGAAACTATAGAATATTTTAGACCTGGCCGGGATGATTATTTAAAAAGTATAATTTTAAGAATTTGTATTTAAAAAAAATGTTTTCAAAATTATTTATTATTATTACAGAACATAAGTTCTATGGCGATTGTGACAATATAGAAACGAGACGTTTGGTTACATTTTATGAATTGAGGCTAGATTCAATGGCTGACATAAAAGTTAATGAAAATAGTTTCATTATAACGTATAATGATAGGTTCGTATGTTCTATACTTACCTATAAGTATTAATTATTTTGTGTTTATATCAAGGATCGATGTTTTATACATGTTGCTCTATAATATGGTATGTAGATATGCATTTATGCTGTTAGTTAAACATTTCGATTACCACTGTCTGTTATAAAAATGTGAATAATTACCTAACTGTTTAATTTTAATAATTAACATTTAACCAATAAAGACTTTATAAGTATGTGAGTATTAATTATATACCTATAGGTACCTAATAATAAAAAATAAAAATAATATAAAAATAATATAATATATAGGTAGAAGTTGAAGCATATTTTTGATTACACACATTTAGTGTAAAACATTGGATTATAAAAATCTAATTCCTATGTTAGCACATATTTTATGTTTGGATCAAATATATTTAAATTGATTTGTGAGAAAAAAAAATTAACCACCAAAATGATCTATGGGAAGAATCAGGTGCTATCGTAACACACCTAAATAAAACTACGTGGAGACCTTTTTAATGTAAACTTGTAGCCCTTTTATATAGTGAATAAAATGATAGTGTGATTTGATGGAAATTGGAAGTGTGTGTAAATCATAAATAAAGTAAATAATAATAAAATAATTTTTAACAATAAGTATGACGCTTTAGAAAATGTAAACACGACAGTTGTACTACCATAGGTATTTCATAAGTATTAAATCTAGCATAATATTATATTATTAAAATATGTAGGTAGTAGGTACAACGATTATGACAATCGTTTATCAGCCAAATAAAAACTGAAACTATGATTCTTGATTGTCACTACAATTTAGTTTATATCTATTAAAAATGACAGCCAATTGATCTACTTTATGTATTGAGTATAGTAGATACTTAGATTTTTTTTAGAAGGAAGAAATTTAAGTAGTGTTAGAAGTTAGAACCCTATGTATGCATAGTGCATACACCACTGAATAACACCCACACAACAAATGTAAAATATATCATGTTCTAAGCAATACGTATTATCATTTTTAAGAACAAACTTTTTTCTATTATAGTTTTTAACATAGTTATACATCTATATTATCTATGTAAGATTAATGTTATTTAATACTAACCTATTATATAATTTCAGATCGGATTTATTATTCTGGCACCTGTGTATATTTCATAGAACGAAAAACCATGGAACTCAGAATATAAACAATAAAAGGAAACCTAAGGTATTTTATTATTATTGATAAAGTCTGTTTTATATAAAAAAAAGTAATAACAGGCAATACATTTTTATTTCTTAAAACATAGAAATATAGTATTATAGTTTATGTTCTTCTAACCAACTTTTGATATCTTCTGCCTACTGATTTTATATGCATAGGCACCTTATCAATTATAATAGAATATAATTCATTATAGCTCAAGAGACATAATGATTAGTGAAGGGCTACAAATGTCTAAACCTTGAATACCTGATTAAGAAAAAATATTTATAATATTAAATTTAAAATAAATTGAATTCCTGAATTTGTTACGTATTTGTTATAGGTAATCAATTTAGTTCGATTTGAATTGCGTTTGAACTGTATTAAAACATTTTAAATAAATTAAGTTAATATATCATAATAATTATTGTTGTGTAAAAAACAGGGCCTTGAAACCGAATTAACCGGAACCCCTAACATCCCTAAAAACCCTTAAAAAATCTTACTCAAGTCTGTAAATATTAACTAATTACTACCTACGATTAAATAAGTACCTAATAACTAAAAAAAATGTGTCACAATAAGATATGTAGGTATATGTCTAGAATTTGAACCAATCCATTTCGTTACATCATACAAAAAATCATGCTGTAGGTATCCCACAGTTGAAAGATAAATTAAGTTTTAAAGAAATTATAAAAACGGCAAAACGATGTTGAATTATTTTGAAGGTTGGATACCCTTAATTGTTTCTGTGATATGATTTTAATTCTCTTAAATTTATAAAAATTCATGGCCTATATTTTACTGCTTAATAATATTAAATCAATTTAAATTTAATTTCTTGGTTCTCTTCGTCACTGTATCTTTATATTATTGTAAATAAAATGTGTAGGTTGGTTTAAAACAAATATTTCGCATTCGTATATATAACATAAATCATTTTACTATTTTAGATTCTGAGCAGAGCGATTGATTTTACAATGATGTGTGTTTTTTTTTTTTTTAATTTTTTTTGTGTCTGTCATCACCTTTTAGGACAGTATAACAATGCTTAGATTCTCTTCAACAGTATCTTTTCTGATAGAAAAGTGAATCTAGTTGGTAGTTTGGGGGGTCAGAGGTAAAAAATTCCCAACAGTTTTCAAAATTGCCTTGAAAAACAGTAATTTTACGCAAAATCAGTTTTCGAGAAAATCGATTTTGGTTTTTGGTGCAACTCTTGAACTAATGACCATAGGTACATGAAATTTTGACTATATATTTATATTAATATTAATATTAATATTTTTATATTTTTTGTATTTTCTATACACCATAAGTTTTTCCAAATATTTTGACTTATTTTGAGCCATTTACATTAGTTTCCATTTTTTTTTTTAGGTTTTTTTTAAAGAAATTTTCCAAATTTATTTGTTAGTTAAAAAAGCTTGAAAATTTAATAGAAGGCTCCTAGTATATTGTTTCAAAGGCAGATGAAAAAAATTAAAAATCCAAAGTCACAATTTTTTTATAAGCATTTAAAGTTCAAATATTGAAAAAATACGTAAAAATGACGAAAGTTTGCAAATTATTTTGAGTTAGAAATTCATAAAAAATTTTCTTTTTAAATCTAAGAATTGAAAATGTAATACAAGATTCCTCATAAGTTTGTATACCTTTATCAAAAAAAAAAAAAGGTCTACATTAAAGTCAAATTAAATTTTTATGAGCATTTGAAATTCATATTTTTACAACATTTGATATTAACTGAATTTCTCATGTAACGATTTTCTTATTTTATTGCAATCAAAAAACGAATAACTATAGATACTTGAAAATTTCACTGAATATTAGCATTTTCTATACCTACATCATATTGAAAATATTTTGACACTTTTTAAGCTGTTTACCGACATTGTCAGTTTTCAATTTTTTTAGTTTTGTATTCTATAAATATCAATAAAATGTTATGTGTTGGATAAAAAGCTTCACTTGTTGGGTTAAAATGAGTGAAAATTTAATGCGAGTCTCCTGATATATCGTTACAGTAGCAGTTGAAAAATATTAAAAATACATACTCACAACTTTTTTTTATAAGCATTTAAAGTTCGAATTTCGACAAAATTTATCAAATTTAAAATTTAATAATTATTTTGTAGTAAAAAATTTATAAAATGTTCAATTTTTATAGCTAAGGATTGAAAATTTAAAACAAGGTTCCACTTAAATAGGTTATATATAAATTACTTTATTCCCAATAATACCATAAAATATACTTAGTAATATCATAGGCTGACTGACTGTTTTAGTTCAGCATCGTTTTTCGTATACAAGGATATTATATCATTGAATTCAAATTTAACACCATCCATTACAGTGACCCACTTGTAACCTACGTCCTACTGTACAGCAGAGCAACACTCACTTGCCCACCTTTTTTTCAGCCTTCAAAAGTTGGGTTTTTTCAAGACTACTGAATACCCGTAATTAACCAATATTAACCCGAATAATAAAAATTATTAAAAATTATAGGTTTGTTTACATTTTTTATTCCGGTGTTTGAACATCCGAATACATCCAGCACCTGAAACCCGAATAAATTAATCGGGTGCTAAGCCCTGGTAAAAATTTCATAAACATATTTTGTAACTGGTACCTAGTGTTGATTTAGCATTGAAAATCTGAAGTATAACTCTATATAAGATTGGTTTAAATTAAAGTTCAATTAAGTTATAAATAATACTTTACCTATTTAATATGTATTTTGTAGCATAGGTTAGGTTAGGTTTTAGCCTAGTACTTACCTAAAGTATATTTTGACTTTCTAGTATTCTTTAGTATGTTGTTGACATGTGTTGCAGTGTGTAGTTGAAAAATATTTAAGAAATGAATCAAAACATAAAGATCTAGATATTGCTACAATAACTTATGATATTGAAAGTAATAACATTTATGTTCAATATCAATATGGCGAAGGTCAGATCACACAATCAAGTAGATTCTTTGAAAAGCCCACTTATAGTTCAATAGGAAATGAAAAGTTCAACCCAAAATCAGTCATTGAAGATATTGTTTACCCATATATGGGATATTTGAGACCCCATGAAGCGTATATCATGTTACAAGAAATGATTGAAAGTGAAAAAAAAGCACTTATTAACGTTTTAAAATTAGAGAACAATGTTATACAAATGCTGGAAACTCGTAGTCGAGAACGAGCAGAGTTTAAGTTGAAAGTAAATTCATTGGATTGGGACCGGAATCATTGGATTAGAAAATTACTTCAAGATAAAGTAGTTTTAAGTTTATAATTGTATGTGTAAAATATACAAACATTTTTATTTTTAGAAAGATAAAAAACATAAGTTAACAACAAAAGAGTCAAATGCCTTATATATACGAGACAAAACCATACAATACTTCAGACAAAATACCAAAAATCAGTTTATACGATTTAAAAACTTGTTTGAAACGGTATCAATTAAAACCAACTTTTCAAATATTACTTTAGGTATATAATTATTAATTACTATTACTTTTACTTTTCTTGTAGAAAAAATTGGAGTTACAGAATTTGACAAAGTCTCCACAAACCAATGATGCTGAACTCAGAGATAGAAATTTAATAAGATGTTCGTCACTAAAAACCGAATTAAATATATTGACGTTGAAATTAAAAAGATTCAAAGAATCACGTATTAAAAGATACAACAATTTAGCAACATGCATAAATAGTAATCCTGATTATAAAAAGTTACCCCCTTTAAAATTATTTGTTTGAGCGTACCATAACGTTTATATTATGTAATGAAATAAATGTGAGGAAAAAATAAATCAATCAAGTTATTATTTTATTATATTTAAAAGTTAGTAAAATATTTGTGAGGTTATAATGAAATATAATAATATAATACGATAAATATAAAAAAAATGAGTGGTGTCATGGGACGCCCGGTAGAAACGAAGTTTCTTTTCCAACAAATATTATAGATTACAAATACATTTTAGTGGAACCATTAAAAAAAAAGTAAATATCGATAAGTAAATGTATTTAAGTATTTAATGAATTTACGTAAAAGTGAAAAATGAATAAAAATGAAAATTATTTTTATTACTATTTAATTACTATTATATTAATCATGTTCAATAATCGAAATTACAGGCCTGTGATAACTGAAATATGATATGTAATGTTTGTGATGTAATTTTTTCCAAATATCTTGAAATGACTGCATCAATAGTTGTAGTGTCATCTCTCATTGTAGATTCTGTTAGATTGTTTATCAGATGTAAATTGAATGTGTCCATAAAGAAAGTTTTAAATGTCTCCGATTTCTTATCATTAAAATTGTTGTTAAAGTCACCACCAAATTGTTATAATTTATAAATTATAATAATTATAAAAGCATAATATGCAGACCTAATTAGGCTGTTTCAAATGCTCACGTTATACCTTTTTCTTTTACCTAGTCTATACCAAACGCGAAAAAAATGTCATTACGGCAAAGGTAATGCACTATGCAGGGATATAATATTATATACCTATGCAACAATCGAGATTGAAATTGCTTTCCCACACGAGCCACACATCATATTTTTTTGTCACGACCTCTGCGTTCATCGATCAAGGCAAAGGCACTAATTACTGGCTGGTAATATACTAAGCAGGGATCTATATGCAACAACCAGATTATTCTACGAAAACAATTTCATGAAATAAAAATGTTTACGAGTCATGCAAGGAGGTTATGATATGTATATAAGATCTAACCAAAAGTTTATGTTTGGTAAGGACCGTGGTAAAGATTTAGTTGTCTGGTTGTACAGGGAATACGCGCGATATGCGCGCCCAGCACTTTTGGGAATTTCTACTTAACCGCCCGGCACTATAGGAATTCACACTTAACTGCCCGCTAAACGAAAAAAGGTTGCTTTTTAACGCTTCAACCGCGGTCGAAAACCAAATTTTCTATTCAGGTGTCACAAATAGTACCTATACAGTTTGTCCCAGAAGTTCCGTATCACCCTTAGTATCTCCGTGGAAAATCAATATATTTAAATACAGTTCTTTTTACAGTACCTACCTAATAAGAAGTATGGAAATTTTGATTAAATAGCATGATATAAGATTTTTTTTTTCAAAAATTATTAAATTTTTTTTAGGGAAGTAAGTTTTTTTAAATTTCTACGATAGCCATTTTGTTGATTTTTTAAAACAGTTCAAAAAAAATATTAAAATTTAATGAAAATCGCCCAAGTTAGATCTTATTATTATTTTGAATTTCTAATAATACCTAATAGTTTTATTTCCTATATGCATACGGCATTACTAAAATACGATTCGTATGCTTTAATCAGAAATTGGAACGCTGATATTTTATAAATTCAAAATAATAATTTATAATTAGCTCTAACTGTTTTAAAAAATACGATTAACAAAATGGCTATCTTGGAAATTTAAATAACTTATTTGCCTAAAAAAAAAATTGAATAATTTTTGAAAAATAAAAACCGTATATTATGCTATTCAGTCAGAATTTCTATGTTTACTCCTGTAAAAAAAACTGCATTTAAATATATTGATTTTCCACGGATATACTAAGGGTGATACGGGACTTCTGGGACATACTATTTTTTCTCACGCCTCTGCCTTCATCGATCACGGCAAAGTTAATGCAGGGATCTATGCAACAACTAGACTATAATTATAGGACAACAATATTTCACGAAAGAAACGATTTGGTTTTATTTATTTTAAGCGTCACGCATCATAATATGATTATAAGATGTAACCAAAAGTTTATATTTTATATGGACCGTGGTATATATTTCAGTATAATGCTGCGT
>NC_042493.1:76737716-76741309 GCF_005508785.2 Acyrthosiphon pisum
ACGCAGCATAAAAGAAACAGAAGACTGTTTCTTACTTCTACTGGCAGTGCACTAACGATTCGTGCAACGAAAAACTTTAGTTGTATCTTTGTTTTCTCTAAATTCACTAAATTTATAACTGTCAATCGCAGCACACTTATTGCGGGAACCACCAAAACTCACCCACGGTGGCCACAGAATACAAAATTGCCGAAATCTGACACGAGTTCAGTTACGATGCACGACGGTAGTCTGTTCTTATTCTGAATGGAGAATACCATATTACGGTATACAATTAACATAAAAATATTGTATTTATTGATTAATATAGGTTTTATATAATATGTGTTGTAAACGTAACAAAAAATATAATTCGGTATCTGGTTATTAGTAAATTATAATAGGCATTGTTAAGACATTTCACTCAATCATATTGTGTTAATTATGTTCTCCTTCGAAATTGATGATGATGATGAGTTGGTCCACTAGTTGATTGAGGAACCGCAGTAGTTGTATTCCATTGTTCGCTAGTCATATTCGAATGATATGATGTTGATCGAGGAGCCACAGTAGTTGTATTCAATTTTTCACTAGTCGAATTTAAAACATACGTTGTTGATTCAGTTTCCAGTACAGTTGTATTTGGATCAAGTATTGTAGTACTATGATGTCTTGGCGAAAATGGAGCAAATTCTCTTGATGGGGCCTTGTTAATATAGAAAAATTAATTAAATAGATAAAAAGTATAAGTAGGTATAGATTTAATAAAATAATATGTGGACTGTAGAATAACAACTAGTAAATTTAAGGGTGCCCAATATTAAAATACCGATAAAATACTAAAAATTACTATTACCCAATTGCTTAAAACCATCTGATTTATTCAATAAGTACTATTTCAGATTCTGAGCGGAGCAATGAACATATTCATTTAAAATGTTGTGTTTTTTTGTGTATATTCACACGTTTCAATTCCTATGTCAAAAAATACCAAAAATGTCAAAAATACATAGCCATAATTTATTTTTATAAGCACATGAAATTCAAGTTTTGACAAAAATCTTCAAAATCGTGAAAATTTGCAAATTGTTTCAATGAATTTATAAAATATTTAATATTAAATGCTATGCCTTGAAAAATTAATAGATCGTTCCTCGTAAGTTGTTTTTACAAAAACCAAGAAATGTAAAAAATATAATTGCGCAATTTTTTATTTACAGATATTTCAAGTTTAAATTCGACGAAATTGGATTGAACTTTTTTTTTTATTTTATTACTTATATTTTATTATACACAATTTATCTTGAAGTATTGCCTATTTATACTAAAACACCTCCGTTTTTCGGTAAGTACCTATAATATGTATTCAGTATTGGCCCCTGATATTAAACAAGGATACCTACGGTACTGCTATTTTCACTACACATACACTTTCAAGCCATCATAACTGAGAGAGAAAGTGAGAAACTATATGTCTATATGGTTCTCACTCGCACAGAATCTTCTCATAATGAAACTAATAGGTATTACAACATTGGTGAAAAGAGATGTTGCTGTTAACAACAATTTAAGTTGTGTTGATAGCTACAGATTTTAGAACAATGCTGTATCCATAAGTATCTCTATGGTATTGACTTAAAAGTTAATAACAATATTATCATTTATCTACCTATATACAGTCCTGTAAAGTATTTAAGTAAAAGTATTTGAGTAAAAGTATTCAAATACTTTTTTGAGTATTGAATAACTTTTTAAATACTTTCAGCATGAAGTATTTTAAATGGTATTTTAAATACTTTTTTTGTATTAAATACTTTTTGGTATTGAATACTTTGGTTTTTTATTTTGAACATTTTATTTTTATTCGAAATAATTGGTTGGAAAAATATTATTGTTAACTACGATAATGGAATAATAATTTTATTTAATATTCTGTATTTCTAAGCCGAAAGCCGAAGGTTTGTGAAAACCAGATTTCTAAAAAAAGTTATTGAATATTGAATATTTGAATAACAATATTCCCTTTAAAACTATTAGATAACTATTAGATTACCTACTACCTATGTGTTTATATTACGATAGTTAGAAACCCACTTTAAAAACCAAAAGTATTTGAAAAGTATTTGAGTAGTATTTGAAATACTTTACAATTAAAGTATTTGAGTAGTATCTTAAATACTTAAAAAAATGTATTTCAGTATTTACTCAAGTACTTTTTAAAAGTATTCTTTACAGGACTGCCTATATAATATAAATATATATACTACCTATTATACTAATTTATAATATGGGTAATAAACGCAATTTTTGAAGTAAAAATGAATTGAAACTACCAAATTACTAGTTAGTAGTTATTGTAAAATATATTAGTATATTACTTATATTATTTACTTCTTTAGGATAAATTTACATAAACTATATAGTTACATATAGTTAACATATAGTTTTTTTATGCTGAATTCAAAACTGTTTGAAAAAATTCCTGCAAATTGAATATCGCACTAAAATAGTTAAATGAATATTTTCATGTTAAAAAAATAAAATAGGTACAGAGGCGGACTTACCATTTTTCCGCCCCTATGCATTACAACACTAGCGCCCCGTACATTGGCATGCTCCCACGGGGGGGAGTAATGTTCCATGAACTAAAACAATACTATAAAAATTGTATTTAGGTATTTTTATATTTATACATACCAACTAAACAAATAAATATTAATACAATTTTGCATAAGTACATACTGTACATTTGTACACGTCTTGTACAATAATTAAATCATTTCGCGCCTTGATTTATCTGAGCAATCTAGTCTCTATAATCGTAATCGATTAGCAAATTTCTGAGCAGTATGCAGTACGTACTATTAGTACAGGAGACGGGCGACAGTGCCAGCGTCGCGCGTCGTCGCTATATTTATTATTATTAATTACTTTATCAAGACACCTGATTTCTAGAATTAATTCCAGTATTGTGGTGTCGGGTGCGGGGTGAGAAGGGTCATTCCACTAAGCACTGTGCGTCGTGCGAGCTGTCCCCCACCTGGCTAGACAGTAGAGCGGCTATACCGGTATACAATGTAGTAATGTACTCGGCGGCCCGAGGCAGTATATTTGACCACCTTGGCTGGCGTTTTGCGCATGTGCCATTCAAAATATTGTATATTGTATAGGTACAAAAAAAATTAATATCAAATATAAATTTAGGTAAATATAATAAATTATGAAATTATGAAAAACTTAAAAGTAAAAATTAACTAAAAAATTGCGCCCCCAAAAATATTGCGCCCTAGGCCAGTGCCTTGGTGGCATATGCGGACCCAGAGTTTTACATTTGAGTGTGCCCAGCCTTTTGTTTTTAGTTATTTTTTTTTATCTATATATATATTATATATAAATTAATGTAGAAATAAAATATTTTAAATTTCAAGTATGCGACACTAGTTTACTAACCAATACTATAACTTATTGTATAATATTTACCTATTGGTAGCTTATTGGTGATAACAATGTACTTTTTTTTTTTTTATTAAAGAAATCAAAAGAAATGGTTACAAATTTACAAGTTTAAACAAATACAGTTTTAATTACCTGCCTATTAGAGTACCTTAGAGTAT
>NC_042493.1:76741359-76745819 GCF_005508785.2 Acyrthosiphon pisum
CATGCGCGTAGGTAAAATTACAGACGTACATCCCGGTCACTATGATGCCCCTATAAAACGTGATCAGTACTACGAATTACGCAAACTAATGTTAATTTACTTTCAACACATACACAAGACCCAGATAAACAGAAATATAAAATGCCTAGTTTTTACTCCTTATAATTGATTACGCTCCAGCCCCCTTAAGATAATTTGTTCACCGTTCACGTATTTAAAAAATATATATTTATTAATTCAATGAATTAATTAATTTAAAATCCTCTAAATCTCATTTGGAGTTAAGAAAAAGAAATAATAATTAATATAAGTCTAATTGTCTCAAAAATTATACTTCACAGTTCACACAAAGTATCTATTTTATTTTAATCCTACGGACTATTTTTGATAAACTAAGGTTAGATATTTATCACTAGAGTAATTTAGACAACTAGCTTGATAGTGATATCGAAAAAAAAAATATCTCTAATTCAGTTAAATGATTATACATAAATTGAATGAGTCTGAGAAATTGTATTTTCTACAAAATATTTTAGCATGTTGAAAATATAAATTTATTTCTTAAATTACATTTTAAACGATTTTTTAAAAATTATATCTAGATGTTACCCATCCTTTTGTTATATTCTGTTTTACATACGAGCGACATAGCAAATATTCATTCACTAGTTATAATAGTGTGCAGTGGGTTTTGATATTAGAGTGTATTGACCTATTATTAAACTTTAAGTTAAGAACATTATCTGTGCTTAAGCTTCTGCTTTTATTCCATATTTTAATTTTCAAGCAGGATAACAACTGCAACGTGTGAAAGAAGTTTTAATAAACTTAAAATTATTAAGAACTACTTAAGGTCTACAATGTCACAGGACAGATTGACCATAGGCGGACCCAGAGTTTTACATTTGAGTGTGCCCAACCTTTTGTTTGTAGTTATTTTTTTTTATCTATAAATATATTATATATAAATTAATGTAGAAATAAAATATTTTAAATTTCAAGTATGCGACAATAGTTTACTAACCAATACTATAACTTATTGTATAATATTTACCTATTGGTAGCTTATTGGTGATAACAATGTACTTTTTTTTTTTTTATTAAAGAAATCAAAAGAAATGGTTACAAATTTACAAGTTTAAACAAATACAGTTTTAATTACCTGCCTATTAGAGTACCTTAGAGTATATTCCTAATAATTGTTATGTATATAATTTAAACTACAATCAATATGATTTTAAGGGGGCTGGAGCTTGATTCATTTTCGTTAGAAAACATACCTCACGATTACAATCAATTCGCCCAATGTAATGTTCTGATATTAATTTTGAAAGCAGATTTGAATTTTTCACTAAATTATCTATGCTTTGACGATTTTTATTTTTGTTTTACTTGGAAATTTATTAACAAAAAGAGTAAAAATAGATCATATTCATAATTCAAATTTAAATATATTGATATATAGAATATCAAAAATGTGCCACAGTAAAAATACAGATAAAATTTAGAGGAGAATTTAATTCTGATTTCAAAATTAAAATCGGAATAGCCTACTGAGCGTAATGATTGAAGTCACTGGCATTTTTTTTTTTTTTTTTTTTTAAATTTTTGTAATTTTATTAAGTAATATTTTGTTGACTCGTGGGTAATTTGAAGCGTAGGTAAAATTACAGACGTACATATCCGGTCACTATGATGCACCTATCCAACGTGATCGGTACTATATTATGAATAACACACACTAATTTACTTTCAACATATTCACAAGACCCGGCCATATAAACTGAAATACAACCTAGTTCTTACTCCTTAGAATGGATTACGCTCCAGCCCCCTTAATATTACATACTTATTACTTATTAGATAATATTTTAATTTATAATTTCACAATAATAATATTAATAAATATATATTTTATACGAGCAGCGGCCCACCGGGAAATTTCCCGGTATCCAGGTCGTCCAGTCCGCCACTGGGCCACTGAAAATAATGTAATGACGAGGTGCCACTATGTGTATAATACTATAGGCGTAAACTGGGGGGAGCGAGAGGGGGCAATTGCCCCCCCTCAAAAAATTAAACGGGGGCAGTGCCCCCTTGGTATTTTGTAAATTAATTTGAAAATTATTATTAAAAAAGCATTTTAGATTTGTAAGAATTATTTTTTAAAGAAAACTGAAAAATATAATATTTTTAAAAGATTAACTATAGAAAAAAAAAATGAACTGATTACCTAATCAAAATGTATTTACCTATTTATTGCCATTTGCCACATGCGATTGCGATATGCCATCGTAATACCTCATGATAATAATTATTATGATAATGATTAATGAGTAAAAACAAAACTAAACAGCAAACGTCAGCCTGCTGTGTTCCCAAAAAATTATTAAGGTACGGTAAAATCTTTGTTCATATACTATGGATGGAGTCACAGCGTATTTTATTTTTGCCGATATTAGCGACGAGTCTCCGAATATTAAGTGATCGATGTGCACATGAGCGATGCAACTCTTCGAAAAATTATCCATAAGTTACTATCACTAAATTATTTTAAATCATACGTAGTTTGTGGTTAATTATATTATTATATTATTATAGACTATAGTAGGTAAGTAATATATTATTATAGTAGGCATTATACTATTTTTTCAATATAATATTATATTTAAACATATAATACCTATGCTGATTTGATAATTAATTATCAGCAGTGGATAATTAATATGCAAGAAGTTGCGTCACGCATGTGCATATGGAATACCTTTTTCGGCGACTTGGCAAAGTTTTTTTGTATTAAAATTTGGTATAATACGCTATAGATTCATCCACAGTAAAATGATCTAAGGGTAAAATTAAAGCCTGTTTTCCTATTTGTGATAACTGTGTCTGTGAACTTCAACTGAAAACAATATGACACGACACGTTCACTTTATCTTGTATTCTTCACTATTCATTGTTGTCTTTGACTGTCTGAGCTTTGAGCGTAGTGTTGTAGAATAACTACATTAAAATATTACTATAATACTATTTAGTACCTATATATACTATTCTAATATCTTTTTTGTACAATTCGAGGTACTTTCTATTATTATGTTATGTTTGTGTGTATGACTTAAGTTATTATTTGTATAAGCCATAAATTAATATATGGTAGACGCACAGTGTAATACATTATAATCAATATAGAAATGCAGAATGTTATTATTAAATAAACCATCATCTTATCAAGCTTTTTCCATAGTGTCATTTAATTGTACATACTACAATAAAGATTTAGCTTAAATAATAATATTATTATGTTATGCTTTCCAGTTTCCACTGATTAAGTATATTTAGTCTCCAAATATCTTTAACTTTTAAGTATACGGTATTATATTGGCATAAAATAAAGTTTGCCCCCCCATAAAAACTGCCCAAGATACGCCTATGATCAGAACGACAGAACATCATTACAATAACAAATTCAAAAATACACACTTCCTCATATATCCTAGCTGGTTTGCACGCATGCGGAGAAGAAAAAAATAACTATTGTATTTCACCGTATATGCGGGCAACGCATTGCGTGCAGAAAACCATGGTTAATATATAAAACCCAAGCACTTGCCCGCACTAGCTAGGGCATTACCTAGGTACGTTTAATTCACTCCTACCCCATAACTAATATATTTAGAAAAAATTTTATCTAAACCCTTATTCTATTTTTTTATTTTCGAAGAACATGTTAAAAAAATAAGCAACCGGTATTATTAAATTGAAAAAAAATTAGACAAATTTGACTTGGATTTAAATTCAAATGATCAATATTTATGTTTGTTATTTATTAAAAATGCATTTTCCTTACTAGTTCCTGAAGAAATAATTTTTACTATCTCACACAACTACAATGATTTTTATAAGGCATGTTGTAAAATGTTACTAACAATGACGAAACATCTTTCAATATGACGTTTTATGCACCAACTCTATATTGTGACGATTTTAATAGTGATAAAATCAAACAGATAGACTATATAGACTATTTAGATTTAGCGGTTACTGTAAATCAATTTAAAAAAAAGGTGGGTAAGTGGATGTCACTCTGCTGTACAGCAGGTTACAAGTGGAACACTGTATAATTAAATATAGAATATAGAATTAAATTTGAATTCAATGATATAATATCACTGTACAAGAAAAACGATTCTGAGCGGAGACGGTATATCAGTCTATGTATTAGACATATATTATATACTTATCTATGGTATTAAAAAAAAAATTGACCTATAATAGGTACCTATAATAAATTCCAAATTAATCATATCATAATATCTATTACGTACTTATAACGCGTTATACATCAACAAAAAACCGTGGTACTATCATAGATATATAATAGTATACTTTAGAAGTTTCAAGTACCCACGAATAATATTATACAATCACACAAATAACTAAAATAGTTATCCCAGGTTTTA
>NC_042493.1:76745869-76746144 GCF_005508785.2 Acyrthosiphon pisum
AAAAAAGACATTTTTAACCATACCTGTAGAATTTTTTGTTACAGACAGTCCTAAGTCTGTAAAAATGGGAAGGAAAATGTTTTTTTTTTTTTTAATTTTACGGGACTCAGTTAGTATTAAAACATGGACTCAATTAGTATTATACCTACAATTTCACTGGACTCAATTGGTTTATACCCTAAAACAACCCGGGACTCAATTCGTCATAAAAGGTTATACTGGGACTCAGTTCGTATGCAGCCGTTATTCTACCTCTGTAGGACGGGCACCTCTAA
>NC_042493.1:76746244-76754442 GCF_005508785.2 Acyrthosiphon pisum
GTATTATTTGTTAATCGTCGACCGTCGTTATCAACGCGGTGTCGGTATCCGAGAAATAGCAATATTTATGAGCTAAAAATAGTTACCAGTCTATTGGTTACCACTATTATTGTCTATTAGCATATTGTTCTGTGCTATTAGTCTAAGTTTTGGTATCGACGACAATAACATTGAATCTAATTTAACAAGTACGATATAGTGATTTAAAATCCAAACATCCAGGCTTCGTTAGTAATGTAAAATAACGATTGGTAAAAAATATATATAGTTATTGTTTTAGAGACTTATTATGAACACGTCTTGTAGTTTAATTTACAAAAAACTGAAATTCAATTAATAATATTATGTTATGTGTATGTATATTCCTTATAATTAATTGTTATTAATTTTTTTTTTTACATTAGGGTGTGCCTTGGCACACCTGGCACACCCTGTAGATCCGCCTATGCTTGGTGGCCTATGGGTAAATCCGCCCCTGAATAGGTACCTATTGCATTAAGTATTTTGAAAAATATGTTGTTTCTCACATTCTCTGTCAATAAAATAAATTGTAGATTATCGTACTTTGTACAGTAACAGTTCAATATTTTTAATTATTAATACCTATATTATTATTATAATGACAAAATGCAGCTAAAACTCACTTCGCTATTCTGAGACTTGAAAAATGATTTAATGTGTTTAGAAGCTTTTGTTACTAAAAGTAGTATTTTTTTATTTTTATCTCAAATTTTTTCACTTTCTCTTTTTTTTCGTTTTTTATTATAGCCTGATCCATCCATTTCCATTTTCTTTATGATTCGCAACTATTACTATTGTAATATAAAATATTTTATGAATTATTCCTAGTTATAAGTACTTAGTAATTGAATTATAAAAGTAACCCAATTGTGCTGAACTGTTGACTGCCGAGTGCTGATATCGAGGTTTTGAATGACGATTGATATTTGAATATAGGTAAATAATATAAATTTCAAATAAAAATATTCTTATTAGGTATTCATATTAACGACCCGCATCCGACTTGTATCGTCAAAATTCGTCGTCATTACCAGCAACCCGCCGGCCCATATCATAGATGACAACCCGAATAACCAATTATTTATAGATTTTACTGTCCACGGAAGTTGATTTTTTGATTACAGTTATTGTTATTATTTTTTGATAATTAATATTATTATTCAGTTTCTGTTGTAGACGTTGTATACTTGTACTATTTACAGTCAACTCGCGATATAACGAATATCGATATAACGAAAATCTTGATATAACGAATAAAACTACCGGTCCCTTGAAAATATCGCGGTATAATATAATTTCGATGTAACGAACTTTCGATTTAACGAATTTTTTTCTCGGTCCCTTGAAATTCGTTATATCGCGAGTTGACTGTATTACAATTTACAACGTTTTACGTTATAAGTTATAATATTATAGACTGTTATTACGTAGGTAATATCATTGAATTAATAATCTATAATCAATGGTAATATTTATTAATTAATAGATTATATTTACGTCTACCTACTATTTACTATTTAGTACGCGGCCCATCGGGAATTTCCCGATTTCCCTATGGCCCAATCCGTCCCTGACATGACGACTAGACTTTTACTATGCACATTATATACTATTATATTACATTAATTATGTATGAATATTGTATGTTACTTTTACTGGATTTACGATAATTCACACAAACATCATCGGATTTATTAAATGCTGCTAAAATATTGGGAAATTATATTTCTTGAAGGATTTTACAAGGAGACAAGTATAGATAATAAAAATATTATTTGCAATGATCAACTGTGAAATAATATTATTTATTAAACAATATTTAATAATATCTGATTCGTACTCGATACCTATAATATAGGCGAACAGTTGGAAATTAAATGTTTTATTATTTTATAATATTAATTAATTAATAAGGCGCTACACTCGCATACCTACGTTCTCTGTCTTACAAACGCATAACATTGCAAATTGTAAGCCAAAGCCGGATCACGTTTGGCTATTTTAGTTTAAAAATTAGAGTGAATTGACCTCTTATAAGTACTTAAGAATATTATCTATATAGTGAATCTTATAGGGTTTTTTTTAAATTTAAATTAAAAGCAAGTTGTGAGTATTTTAAAATGCACAAACAATTAACAATTTTAAAATACTCATTACTTGCGTTAAAATTAAAATAAAAAAAAAGATATGAGGTTCACTAGATAATAATCTCACCTTTAAATTTTATAAGAGGTCAATTAACTCTAATTTTTAAACTATAACAGCTAAACGCGATCTGCTGATCTTACAGTTTTCTATTTTATGCGTTTATAGGACAGAGAGCACACATGCGGATGTAGCGCCCTGTATTCTATAATAATGCAATTTAATTTCTATACCTAATAGTAAATATAAATAATGGACTTGATAGATTATTATAATATAATATTAATATGTTTTTATTTTTTGATAATTATAATAATAATAATAATAATAATATGTAATTTATTGAAATAAATTGAAAGCTCGATAATGAACCGTTACGACGTATCGATACACACCACAGATATAGATATAGATATAGACGGATCTCAATAGTTCGTAATACACACACATATTTAATTTCTTCTTCCTTGAAAATCGTGCAAGATAATAATTAATATTATCTACAACCGTGCCCGAAACTACGATTTATTTTTAGAAAAGTAAATTATTTATTGTCGTTTGTCGTAAACGGTTTTGCACAATCACTCCGAAATCAGCTACAGATAACGAATAACAAGTTAACGACAACTCGAGTACTCGACACTGTTAGTTGTAACTTCCAATTTCCAATAATCATTTTAGATGAGACGTGACTCCGGACTCGTGGTTTAATCTTTAGTTAGTAATCGTTCAGTGATCGTTCTCTTTTCGGATGTTGTAAGTATAATATACCCTTTTTTATAGTTAACATTTAACGGAAGTTTCCCTCCAAATCGTTTTTGTTCGACGCACGCCTGTGCTGTATACTAGTGTATAGCCATATTACGTCACCGACTGCCAATTGAGAGGAAAGTATTAATTCTTTACAAACCCTTACACCTACTTCAACTGTACTTGAGGTAAGTTTATTTTTTATTTATCAGAAAACTCATTAGTTGAAAAATAGGTAAGTTTTGCTTTAAAATTAGGTAGGTACCTGTTTTTTTTATACCTACCACTGGCGTAAATGGGATTTCTTTTTTGGAGATCTTTGTATTTCAATGAGTCAACATGTGCTGCAATCAAAATTAGTCAGTCGGACTTTTTTTAATTACTTTTTTAACATTAACATAAGTATGTACAATAGGTAATTTCTGCTTCTACCATAATGTCCAGCATGCAAAACACACATGGCTTGGGTGCTAAACTGCATTTGTTCCCCTACTTCCTACATAGGTTTTATTATAAACATCATATTATTCATTGTTATTTTGCACAACTTTTTGAAATGGTCGACTTAGTTTTGAAACGCAATTTTGATTATCTCATTATGATAATTTATTGTACCTATAACGATTGTAGAAAATTTAATGGAATAAGTACTGTAAATTTAACTTTAGTTTTATAGAATCTGTTAACAAGTACATAAGGTTCCTTATATATTTATTTTAAATGTTGTAAATTGTCATGATTAGTGATGAACTTTTATGATCATCCTTAATAATAATAATAATATGACATGTAATATTTACGACAGAACATCTCTTTTACTTACTGATACTATTTTATTTTAACTTTCAGGATTTCCTGCAATACCCATCATTTCGTTTTGTATAATGGCGAATAATACCTGGAATTCATGGGTGTCTTATATCAAACAAGAGGAGAATAATATGATACGGGTAATACATATTATTATATATAAATATTTATTTATTTTAATTCATTTGGTTTTCTTTCATTAAAATACTGGGCCTCTGAAATAACTTGTGTGGAGGACCGAGGTATTAAATAATTGTTACATACATATTACATATCAATAATCATTAATGAATTAGGTACATACAAATATACAATTTTATAATAAACAAATGTAAAGAAAAAAGGGGCAATTTTTTGTGTAAAGACATGTATTATTTTTTTTTGTTTTAAATTATGAATTAATAGTAAGTAAAATAAAAGCTTTGGCGTTATAACTTAAGCTTAAGTTCCTTTAAATTCATATTGTTTTCATGTATGTAGCTAGTTAATGGAGAAAAGGTTTTGAACAACCTATTGATAAATGCTCGGATACAATGCATCATGAATATTATCTTGGGCCCCACTTGGGCTTTTTATGATATTTTAATTTTAAAGCAAGTTTTTTAATTTACTTATAACTTGCTTTAAAATTAAATATCATAAAAAGCCTTCATTTAGCACTAGATAATGTTCTTATCTTTAAAATTGATAATAAGTAAACTTATTAAAATATTAACTTTTTGACAAGGAATAAATGTTTTAAAATGTTGGCATGGGGTGCATTGACTTATATTTATATTATCAATGCTTTTCTTTATTTTTCTTTATTTTAATATAAATATTTATTTCTTGAGTTAAATAATGAGTTGCTATAATTTTATCTTATATCTAAGCTTTATAAATTTAATCTATGAGGTTTTATTTGTGTATCTTAGACTAATATGTTTATTTTATATCTCTTTCTTTATCATGTACATTTTCTTGATAAAATTTCTAAACTATATTTGTATATTTAGCTTTATACGTACTTAGAACTTATACTTTATATCTTGTAAATTCTATAATATTATAATAATTGTATCATATATTATTATATAATAACTCTCTTTCTCTAACACAAGCTTTGCTTAAAGGAGAAAGATAATCAAAAATGTTACTCAATAAAAAAAAAAAAATTTAACGTTTTATCTTATAAGCTAACGTATTTATTGTATACCTACCTAAATTTAGTTTGAACATATTTATATGTCATTGCTCCAAAATTTATAATTCTTATTTAATTTTCCCTTCACTCTGAGTAACTTGAGTATTCTCAATTCACTCCTTAAAGAAGATGTCAGCGCACTTTTCGTTTTCTCTCTCTGGCCCAAGCGCAACATAGACTAAACGCATTTAAGCAAAATCATTTTTTCTATGTGTTTAAGTAATCTTAGAGTAAAGTCACCTATTACAAAAAAGACAGAGAATAATATTATTGAGGGAATGATGTATCCATTTTATATTTTATTATTATTTGACTTTGTATTCAACTTTCAAAATAAAATAAAAATATTGTAAATTTAAATGATGTTTAAATTGTTTTGAGACAATAATTAGACAAATCAATATGTCATTCCTTCAAAAGTAATATTCTCTATCTTTTTTCATGGGTGACTTTACCCTAAGATTACTTAAACACATAGAAAAAATGATTTTGCGTAAATGCATTTTGTCTATGTTGCGTGTGAGCCAGAGAAAGAAAACAAATAGTGCGCTAACAGCCTTCTTAAAGGGTTAAAAATAAATGTAAAATAATAATCTATTAATTAAGTTTAACAAAAGTAAAATTGTTTATGTTATGCTTAGCAACTATGAGGTATACACATCTATAAATAAAAAGTGATAATTTGCATAACATTTTAATTTCATTATTTAATAAAATTATAAAATTAATAGGTTGTAAATAATAATTTAATAATAAATACTTTATGTTAGTTATAAATAAAGTCCAGATTTATATTCTATTAAAAATTATGGAATTTTTTATTTTATTCATTTAAACAAATTAAAAAACACGTAATTGAATCAAAACTGAAATATATTTGGATTTTTAATAAACAAACACGTTGATGGTATCAGTATAGGTTAGGTAAACATATATAGCAGCACAACGACATAAGAATACTATCACTGCACGTGTTTATTTTTATAAAAGTTATAATTGATGCTGGGTAAAATATTTTTTCAGGTACCTTCCGTAATATTAAAATTGATTACAATAATTTTTAAAAATAAAATAAAGTAGTATTTTTTTCTCATAATTTACAAAATATTTCAAAATATGCTAAATTTAAATATTCCCTAACCCATGAAATATTCTCAAATATACAGAAATACTTTATCTTATGAACTAAAGACCTGCTGTATTTTTCCGTGGGCATTAGAAGTTTTAGTTATGTCACTGATTTTTTGTTATGTACAATTCTGCTAGGTATTAAATACTATTATTAATATTATTAGTCATATTTTCCCAGTTTGTAAACTTACTGATACATGTTGTTGATACTAAGTGTAGTGATCTAAACAGTCATCAGATAAATGTATATGTTATATACACCTGGATAACTTAATAGAAATGAAAACCAAGAGGGGTTTTGAGATTTCATAAGGTGCTTGGGCTCTACCTTTGTGTTCAAGTACACTTTAAATTGTAATATTTTATACATTTTAAATTATCAATGTATTTAGTGGTAGTGGAGGTCTTATGTCAAAAAAGAAAACAGACTATTTTAAATATATTATTTTTCTTAAATGTGATAAATAATGCAATTATTTAATAGTTAAATGGTTCATGATTAGTTATCCAATTAATGTACTTGTGTAGTGACAGTGGTAATTATTATAGTTATTATAAATATATCTTTTTATCCATATTAATTTACCTACTTTTTTTAATAAGAAATAGAAAACATTTTAAATACTTTCTTAAAGTATTTGATTAGTAATTAAAATAAATTTGATCAACAAATGTTTAGAACACTGCATTTAAATATTCTGTAAATATAATTAATTTTTCAATATTTTTTTGATTTTTAGAACCTGTATGATGGTTATAAACCCCAAAAAAATACCAATTCAGTAAATTATAAACATAAAAGGTATGTAATTTTGTTTTTAATATTTATGATCTAGAGCAGGGGTGGCCAAACAGTCGATCTTGGATGATTTCTAAGTTGATCCCCTTGTTAGAATTTATTAATTATTCTTATGCATTTGTCATTTAGTAGATTCAGTAATTAAATGAATATATTTTAGATTAACTTGTTAGTGTGAAATGGCATTTTCTCACATGAAATTTATAAAAGCCAAGTAGGTTAGATATAGACTTAAGCACGGAGTCTTCATTTGGCTATGATATATGCAACGACACACTTCTACATCAACAGTAAAATGTTGATACATTTTAAAATTATTTAGGAATTTAATGTGAAACACTCATTTTAGATAATTTAACATTTTAATTTTATTATTTATATAAGTATGTTAATTATTAATATTAAATAATTTTTTTACATTAGTCAATCCTAAAAGAAAAAATATACCCTCAGTAGATCTTAATCAAAAAAAGTTTGGCCACCCCTGATCTAGAGCATAGGTAGTGGTGATTTCAAATGTATTAAATAATTAATTTTTTTTACTGATTAGATTATGAAATTCTTAAACTTATTTATTGTCTTTTAATTTCAGTAAATAAAAAAAAAATTATAAATTTGAACTTTTTAATCAAAAAAAAACTTGTTATTTTAATTTAAACAATCATAAGTTATTTATTTACTGATTTTGAAAATTACCTATAGGTAAGAGTAGGTATGATAGTATATAAAATACAGTTGGTGACGTATTTTTAGATCAATAAAAAATTACATTATTCCATGTTTAATTTTATATTTTTAGTGTTATCGGTCGCCCGAATCGTGTGTTACATTTGGAAATTCTTCGGACTACCGTTAAAGTAACTACAGTAAGTAGAATAGTAAATAGACAAATGTTATACAACTATACCTATTATTATTTATTCATAATATATTTATCCATCATTATCAAAATAGTTTTTGAAAATTAATTTTACTTTAACAGAACATAATAGTGAATAACAGTTAAAGCTTAAATTATTTTATACAATATATAAAATGTTAGTTAACATAATTCAAAGTTTCAACGATTTTTGTAATATTTCGTTTTGAAAAGTCCAAATATTTTTCAAATACCTAAAACCCTTATGTAGTCAGTAAGGATACAATGTCAGAAACAAAAAAAAAATTACTTCAATATGATACTTTATTTGTAGTTGAAAAAAAGCTATTACAAATAAAAATGTTATCAAGTTTAATTACTAGAGTTAAGATGTTGATGACCCAAAAACACACAAAAATGCCCTAAAAAAGTACAAAAATGCCCTAAAAACTTCAAAAGATGACCTTAAAAATTATCTAAAAAATTAATTAAGTAAGTGA
>NC_042493.1:76754492-76765201 GCF_005508785.2 Acyrthosiphon pisum
CATGTTTAAAATCATTAAAATATAAAATTTGAAAAATATCGCTTAAATGGTGACCGCTAATGCCGAATCTCTACTGACAATAGTTCCTTTTACTGCGATTATAAGCACGTCAATCAATAGGTCTAATGTCTATGTCAATTTAATCTTGTTTATCGGATTTATTCCATACAATTTATAAATATAATACTCGATAAGCGTGTATGATTGGTGTATGTCTGAAAGAGCACTTGTTTCATCAATAACACTCAAAGAGTAAATCTTATCGGGACACGATAAATGTAATTACATACAAAAACCACTCAATAATAATAATATTAAAATTATCTTTTACTACTTGTCCAAACGTTTCCAAACTTGGGTGTAACATTTGCCCTGAAATCTATAATTTGAGAAAAATGCCCCACATTGTACAAAAAGTACAAAAAATGTCCTAAAAGATGAAAAAATGATTTTAAAATGTTGAAAAATGACCTTAAAAAACAAAAAAATGCATTTATAGCTAAAAATGGCAAAAAATGCAAAGTAAAATTAGAATATTCTACATCAAGGGAGCATGAAACAAATTTTTAGCTAGAATAGCATTGTATAGAAACGAAGGGGAAAAAATGCAAAAGTCATCAACATCCTAACTCTATTAATTACAAACTCATATTTCATAATACCTAAGGCTTAGGTACTCAAAATAGTTAATACCATTAGTTAATATTATGTTATTTATTTAAAATAGTTGATAGAAAAAAAGATTTAATAAATGAAACAGAATAATGACTTTCAACCATTTTCAGCATGTATTGTATTCAGTCCTGAGCATTCATGGAGAAATATTACGAATTGTTATATACAGAAAGTTTGGACAACTCAGGGCATTTGTTGAATATCCTTTTAGTTCATTAATATTTTATTTATATTTAATACTGGACTATTTAAAGCTAAAATTAATGTTTTTATTTTTAATTTTTTTCTTAACTATTCAACTGTTCAAACATTTAGCAAGGAAGAATTTGCAACAAAAGTATTTGGTGAATCTAATTATATCATTTTAGATTATATATCATTGAAGGCTGAATATGCTAAGGTATGTATTTTAAACTTAAACTGAAAATAGTACCATCTTATTATTGTAATAATTTGATAAATTTATGGTATCCATAGACTTTTTGTGATCGCCAAATAATTGAACCACTGCTAGGAAAGTTCTGGCTTTTCTCCTGATTATATATTACCCTACTAACACTAACTACTTGAACACGTCTCCTGTGTAAATTAAATAATTAAACAAATGTTTAATTACTCTGAAAATGTTTATATAATAACCTGATAAACACAAATTCTAAAATATGATTGTCCGCATTAAATTTAATCAAGCTCATTTGTTTGTCTACTGTGTTAACCTAATTATATTATTTGGAGTTCAAGTTGGATTTTTATCAGTAGAAATATGTAAAAAGTATTATTTTTTAATTAATGGATATTTACATATTATATTTATTTCAGGCTTCCAGGATAAATGTATTAAATAATGACGAATTAACTTGGGATTACTTAAAGTCACCCTTATTAGGTATGTTTAATATTTGTAATATTATATAGGAGAATACATTTTTTTTAATATTTTTTTTTATTTGACATAAACAATCTATACTATTTTTAGCACAATAAGTTTATATGATAAAAGTTAAAGTAAATAACATGAATGTTGTGAATAAGCAGCCACCCATTAATGGCTAAGGAGAATACATACAAATATTTTTAAGATTGTTTATTTCATTATTTATTTATTTGTTTTTACACTTATAAAGGCATTAATATATCTTTTACTGTTTGTTCACCACTAGATTATGTTAATGGTTTACCTACACTGAAATCGATTGTCCCTGTTTTAAAAGGTAACACGACTTATTATATTATATTTTAACTTATCATTCCTATATTTATATAGTTGCCTAATTTAAAAAACTTTTAACATGAATATATCATAATAATATAATATATGTTAAGGGCATACTCACATAATGGGCGAAGGAAATGAGGGTGTCTGACTTCTTTTTTCTATTGATCAGGTGTTTTAAATTATTGTTTCTATAGGATAGCTTAAAATTAAAAATAATAAATACAGTGAAACTTCTATATGGGAACATGGGGAACAAAAAAAAAAGTGTTAAATAGAATTTACGTATGATTAACAATGAAGGTCATGGTTCTCAAAAATAATTTGTTAAACAGAAAAATGTATTAAATTGTAGTTCGTTATATAGAAGTTTACTGTAAGAAAAAAATACTTATGTTAATATTAATATTGAATATACTATATTTTTATATGAATGACTAGAAATTACGGATCCCAATTCTACACAAACTGTGTGTTAATGGTTAACACGTTAAGCTCCGCTAGAATTATGAAAGCATACTCCGTGTTTTCACAAAAACAAAGTCTAGTTGACTAGTTCTGGGGAAAAATGAATACCAAAATAATAAATAAAATAAAAACCCCCCAATTATATAGTTAGCTTATTGAGATAGTACCTGATCTCCTACAAAATATTTCAAAACATCTCATTGCCAGTCAAAATTATGAATTTTCGAAGTGAATACATATTTATCAACATTGGCGACCTGGGCAATGTTTATAATGTCAACTCTGGTATTAGTAAAATACTAAGGTTTCTATAGGTACTTATTAAGAGAATGTAACACTGGTATTTGCTGTGTCTGTCTTACTAGTGCGTGACATACCAAATTTACACTCAGAAGATCACATAAAGCTTCGCTAGTTTAAAAGTGAGAGTGAATCGACCTATTGTGAAATTTGATGGTAAGAATATTATTTATGTTTGGACATGGATTTCTTACGATAATTCAGTTTTAAGTGAGTTATGAGCATTTTTCATTTATGCTATATTAATATATTATATACACATATGCTGAAAAATTGAACCATCCTAAAAATCCAAATTTTAACACATAATGTTCTTACCATTGAGTTTCATAGACAGAGGAAACAAATGCATGTGTTACGTCCATTTAACATCTAAACATTATAATTTTTTAGAGGAATCATCTAATGATATTATAATTTATGTGCAATACTAAGAAAAGAGGGAAAGGAGATAATTTTTTTAATTAAATTTTTTATAAAATATATAACATTTAACCTCTTTAAAAATAAAAATTACAATATTTCAGTATTTAAAGTACTACCTATTAAAATTATCTAGCACCTGTGGGAATACAATTTTTTGTTATAACAGGGTCTTAACAGTAATAATGTATTACCCCTCCCTACAGAGTGTATTAAGAAACGTTTTATAATTATGGGGGGGGAGGAGAGGGCGCACAAACAAACAATACTCTAAGTCAGTGGTTTTCAACCTGGGGGTCGTGAATGATAGGTTTAGGGGTTGCCTAAAATGATAGACGAAAAGATTTTTCCACTTTATTTATAAAATAAAGTTAATTTTCCATTTTATTTTATATAAGCGTAATCTTATATTCATATCAATAGCGGATATAGATTATAGAATATAGATTATTAAATTGTTCGTAACTCGTATCGTATACGTTTGTATATTTGAACAATTTCAGTTGCAAATATTCAGTTCCTACCTAGGTTAGTTTAAATTTTTAAGTGGATATTAATCAAAATCGTATACCATATAATATATGTTTTATCAGTAATTAAATCAAATAATACAAAAAAATAAAAAATGGGAGATCGCGATCCTAAAAAAGTGGAAAACCACTGCTCTAAGTAATAAAAAAGTATAAAATACAGTGAATTTGTCCCATGCCTCCCCCTCCCACCCCTTTTAAAATCTGAGCATGCCAATGTATTAATTTTAGTCTCATACACCAGATTTATCCCAAATTTGTTTGTATTTTAGATTCACCTCAAAGTTTAAAAAATAGAAACATTGCAAAACACGATACAACTTGGGGTCAGTTTTTATTTTAATAAAGATACAGTGAAGTTTCAATCGTTTGAAATAGAAATAAAATATGGATGTTATTTTTTAATTCCCTCTGTATCAACTGTGTATATTTTTTATTGACCCACAAGGATCATAAAAGTTGTATAAAAAGGTAATAGTCTAATTAATTTCAAGCATGTGTTTCCTACAAAGTACGTAACATAATATATATAATGCATATAGCATCTACATATTTTGATTTCAGACGATTGAGGTTTCAACTATTTTAGTATATTAGAATAATAATATGGGTTTCATTTAAAATCGATCTAATACAATTTAATATTTCAGAACTGGTTGAAAACTATGATTTTATTAAACCTGCTGATACATCCCTTGCACCAGGTAACTTTTTTACAAACTGTAATAAAGTATTTTTACCATTAGCTAATAAATCACTTGATGTATTGGTTTATTGTGTTGACTATACTTATTTACTATTTTGCGGATTACATTGTATTATACTGTATAAATATGTGTAATATATAATTATAGTTCTGTACAACTAATTTTTAATTTTTACTTTTTTTCAGAAAAAACTAAAACAATACAGTTTGTTATGACCGCAAACAGTAAAACCCGTAAAACGTATGTATACATAAATATGTGTTCAATCTGATCAGGCATGTATGATCAATACTGTACTTATTGTAACTTGTAAGTTAGAGTGAGACTTGTGCAGGAGAAAGTATTATGAAAAAGGTTCACCTCGTGTGGCAACACCACAAAAAAAATAAATATGAGACTTGTGCAAGATGGTCTGCAAATCGTGGTTCAGATAAATTGCATTTAAATATTTAAGGTGGTGATTCAGTGAATGTTTACTATCCCTTCAACTTACTAATCAATTTATCTGTGAGATAACATTTTCCCTGTTGCATAAAATATATTATTTGAAACAGGCGCAAAGAGTTGAGCTATTTAGTGCCGATTTAAGATGAGCCACTAAGAGAACAAAACAATTAAATTAGTTATTAATAAATTTAGATGGTCCCATATGTGATAGAAAAGACGATTTTTCTATGTGTGTACTCAGCATTAAAGGAAAAGAGTACCATCAATATTAGCTATACGTGCCTGTGCTTGAGTATTCATTTATGTCAGTAGTGAGCTTAAGTGTTTTGATAACATTTTTTTCAGACTCTCCACCATTTCATGTTCCGAAAAATTTTCCATTCTGTCTGTTCGGGGTCTCGACCCGGCCAAAAGCAATTGCAATAGACTTTTCAGACTATTGTCTTTGTATGCCACAGTGGCTAATGTACGGTATTTTTTTTTAATTTATCATATTATAATTATTATTGGTTGCTATTTATTTTAGATTAATTATTCGCGTGAGTTAAATTCTGCCGAAGTTCAAATCAGTAAATGCGATGATATCAATACATTTGCTCAAATTCAACATCATTATCTATCGCACGGATTCAACTTATCATTCCAGTAAAGTATAATATATTTTATTTAAACCTTAATCAGTGATCACTGATGTCTATTAACTATTTTTATATTTTATGGTACTCGCCAATTTTGTTTTCTTACCATATACTGTGACAAGGTGTTGAGTGACAATGTTGAGTATGTTATGGGTGGCCGGGTTTATGTATATAATATACTGTTGAGTATTTTACGAATGATGCATAAAGCATTAACGTTGGCGGGTGTCACATAGCATAACTAGACATTGAACAATCATTTTAATACAACTTACAATTTACATTATCATTTATCAAGTTTACCTAACACTTATGACTAAAAAAAAGGTGTTAAGCCCTCCCCCAATTAAAAATTCTGGCTATACCACTAACTTTATATATATACTATCGCTTAGTGACTTAAGGTTCTTCATGTTTTAATTACCAATATGGTTTTATGTATTGTTTTTAGGTATTTAAAAGATGATAAGAAGACAAAAAATCGTTGTATCAATCCATTTGTTTTGTCCGATGGATCACCATCATATGTCGTTTATGATCGAAAAATGACACAACATGTATCAAGTCCTCCGCCATCTAGAGTATGTATAACAGAATAAATAATAATTGTTAAATATAATATAATAATTCAGTAACCAACCTACCTAAAGTAAATCAAATTATTTCAAATTTATTAGTCCAAAACATATATTTTAATTGACTGTGCTTAATTTACTTAAATCAGAGACTACTTTTTCAAGAATATTAAATCTATTTTTAATGATAGTTTTTATTCAATTATATTGAAGGTAGTTTAGTCAAAGTAGAATACCTGAATACCTTATCCTAAGTTATATCTATAAATATTAAAAATGATTAAATACACATAAGTCCATGTTTTTTGTATTTGATTTAACATGTTACATGTAATTAATTATTAAACTATAAAGCAATAAATTAATTATATTCATCAGTTATCATACTCAAATCTGCCTCCATATATTATTATTATTTTATATAGAAACCACATGTAGGTAATTAGATAGGCCCTTCAACTACATATTATTAAATAAAATATACTTGTAATAAATCATAATTAATGTACTTTTGTATATACTATATGGTAAATATAATATATCATATATTTATATACACCTAATGAAATCAATATTTAATTTAAAAAATATATATAAATTAAGTATTTCGTTTGTTATATAATATTGGATATCAAATTTTACAAAGGTAAAAATTAAATTTATAGTTCTTTATAACTTATCAACCGTTCCCATGCATATTGTTTCACATAAAAATTCACCTTTACTATGCACATATAATAAAAAATATTTTGTATACTTTTTGTTGAATCGTGATAATTTATTAGTTTTTTTTAAATTTTAAAACATTAATTTATGAATATAAAAATATGTTGAAATGTGTATTATTTGTATAAATGTATAAAAATAAACTCATCACCTAATTACTATTCATAATCATTTGTTTGATTATTATTATAGGTGCTCCAGTTTGTAGGCGCTCCACCGAGTATGAATGCCGAGAAACTTATTTCACTGTTTAAAAGAACAATTAAAAACAAAAATTTAAAGATCAAACTTCTGACTCCCAAAGGTATTCTGTTGGCGTTGCTCATCATGTAAATAGATAGTTTTATTTTATTTAATTTTATTATTCATAGATCCTAAAAAAAGTTTGACGATTAGTGGTGAAATTTGGTTTTCCACTGTAAGTGAAGCTATTGAAGCTGTAATGGAAATTAATTATGCAATTTTTTGGAATAAAGGTACGTGTACATAATATATCATTTTTTTGTTTGATCTTTTGTTAAATGAAAACAAGTGTTTTCATAAAAAAAAAAGATGGGCAAGTGGATATCGCTCTGCTGTATAGTAGGTGACAAGTGGGTCACTGTATAATGGATGGTATGAAATTTGAATTCAATGATAGAATATCATTGTATAAGAAAAAGAATTTTGAGCGGACACTGAATCTAGGTATAAGATATATTGTATGGTATTATCTATGGTATTAAAAAAAAAATTTACCTATAATAACTTCCAGATTAATCATATCACAATATCCATTAGGTACTTAAAACGGGTTATACATCAACAACAAACCGTGATACTATCATAGATATACAATAGTATACTTTTGAAGTTTCAAATACCCACGAATAATATTATACAATCACAACAAAATGACTAAAATAGTTATTCTAGGTTTTTTAATATGTAATTTTGTCTAAATTTGAACTTATAATGAATATAAAAATAAACTGAGCTTATGTATTTTTTTGATTTTTTGGTAACAGAATTTAAAGTAAATAACTATTTACATGGAATCTTGTTTTAAATTTTCAATCCTTAGATATAAAAGTTGAACATTTTATAAATTTTTAACTACAAAATAATTATTAAATTTTAAATTTGATATTTAAATGCTTATAAAAAAAAATTGTGTCTATGTATTTTTAATATTTTTCAACTGTTATTGTAACAATATATCAGGAGCCTTGCATTAAATTTTCACCCTTTTTTACCCAACAAACAAAATTTTATTGAAATTTATAGAAAAAAAAAACTAAAAAAATTGAAAATTGAGAATGTCCGTCAACAGCTCAAAAAGAGCCAAAATATTTTCAAAATTTTACGGTGTATAGAAAATGAAAATATTAACATTCAGTGACATTTTCAAATATCTACAGTCATTCGTTTTTAATTACAATAAAATAAGAAAATCGTCACATGAGAAATCAAGCGAATATCAAATGTTATAAAAATATCAATTTCAAACGCTCATAAAAATTGAATTTGACTTTCTTGTAGACATTTCTTTTTTGATAAAGGTAGACAATATTATGAGGAATCTTGTAAGGAATCTTAGATTTAAAAAGAAATATTTTTACGAATTCTTAACCCAGAATAATTTGCTAATTTTCGTGATTTTTGCATATTTTGTCAATTTTTGAACTTTAAATGCTAATAAAAAAAATACTGTGACTAAGGATTTTTAATATTTTTCAAATATCATTGTAAAAATATAGTAGGAGCCTTGTATTAAATTTTCAAGTATTTTTACTCAACAAATTAAGTTTTATTGACATTCATAGAAAAAAAAAACTAATAATATTGGAAACTTAAAATGTCAACCTAAATAGTTAAAAACAAATCAAAATATTTTGAAAATTGTATCATATATATAAAATGAAAATATAAAAAACCAGTGAAAATTTCATGTATCTACGGTCATTCGTTTTAAAGTTATACCAAAAACTAAAATCAATTTTCTCGAAAACAAATTTTGTGTAAAAATTCCCGGTTCTCCTTAATTTTTCTTTTATTTATCACTGCGCTTTTGAAAACTATTGAAAATTTCAGATTCTGACCTCCCGAATGCACCTACTAGTATCACTTTCCCATCAAACAAGATACTGAGTTTTACTGCCACAAACCGTGATGACAGAAACAAAAATAAAAAAATAAATAAAAAATAAAACACACATCATTGTAAAATCAATACATTCATCGTTCCACTCAGAATCTAAAACAATTTACTTTAATAAAATAATTGTTTTTAATATATTTATCAAGGATCTATTGATTATTTTATAGCTGAGCGTTCAATTCTATTGTACAATTGTCTTATTAAGAAATTAAAATTATGTCTTTTTTTATACACCGACACATCATAGATAACATTTAAAAAGAATCGTAATATTATGTTCCGTGTACATAGTTGTAAAATAGTGTAAATGTATAATATATTACAGTTTATTACCAATACGGGTAGTGTACATATTAACCAGGTAATTTAAATCATATCCATACCAACAATGTTATGTAATGTATAATGTATATACATTATGTCATCCAATCGATTTATATATTAGATAGTCTATGATTAATGTTACAAAACACTTAAATTGATTCAATAAATAATACAGAGTATAATATTCTAGCAGAAAAAACCAAATCATACTAATCCAAAATAAAAATAATTTATTAATTATATATTTAAACAATTATTTAATTAAAATTTTAAAATGAAATAAAATTATTTATTAAACAATTAGAGTTTTTGTGAGATAAATTAATGTGGTAATTTAAAAATCGATGAATTAATTTTTGGCAAATGGCAAATGCCATTATGCAATATTACATACTTTAAAAGTTTTAAAGTACCCACTAATAATATTTTTAAATTACAACCAAATTACTTAAATCTATATTCTTCATTTAAATATATTATTTTGTCCAAATTTGAATTTAAAGTATCTAAGAAAAAAAATACTATTTATATACATTTTAGATATTTTAGTTAAAACTGTTTTAAATTTTCAATCCTTGCCTATAAAAATTGAACATTTTATAAAATTTTAACTACAAACTAATTTACAAATTTTCGAGATTTTGATGATATTGTCAAAATTTGAAATCTAAATCCTAATAAAATAAAATTTTATTGAGATTTGTAAAAAAAAAAAAATTGAAACGTCTAATAATAGCTCAAAATTGTATTAAATAAAATTATTAAATAAAGACTTTGTGAAAATAAGTTAAGTAAATTAAGTATCATAGTCTATGATTATTCGTTTTTTAATTAAAAAAAAAAAAGAAAATCTTTGATGAGAATTCCTTAATTAACGGGTAAATTATTCAATGTCCAAAAAAATAAAATTTCAAACACTAAAGTGAATAATTTGATTTTCTGGAAATAATATTTTTTTTATTAAGGGTAGGTAAAGCTATGAGGAATCTTATATTATATTTTGAAATCTTAAATAGAAATAGAAAAATTGCAATGAATTGCTAACTTAAAATTAAATTAAATTTTTTGTGATCATTTTGTCAACATTCTAACTTTAGAACTTTAAAAATTACTATCGATTTACTTTTTTTAATTTCGATTAACTACAAGAAGAACCTTGTATTATATTTTAAAGTTTTTTGACCAAGCAAAAAATTTTTTATCTACAATAATTTTTAAAAAAACCTTAAAATGTTTTAATTATTTATTTTTGTTGGTTTTGTAAAATTTTATTAATACCCCCTACATACCCCTCCTTAAAGTGCCACTAATTTTGAGAAAATTGCAATTTTTAGATTTTTCGGTTTACTTGCACTATTAAACAAGACCTACTTTTGTGCCAAATTGTTCACGTTTTTATGTATATAGGAAGTACGTTATAATTTTGATGATCAATCAGTTAGGCCCGTTTCACATGAACGCGTATCATACGCGACGTATCGTACGCGCGCGTTTTAATTTACATTGGTCAAATTCATATGCGCCACTCTGATGATGGCGCGTT
>NC_042493.1:76765299-76818755 GCF_005508785.2 Acyrthosiphon pisum
TATGATACGCGTCCATGTGAAACGGGCCTTAGTCAATATGTAACAAAAATGCTATCGTAATAATGAGCTTATTATTAAAGGCTCAAATTTGTATGATATCCCTTAAGCTCTTTAAGCGTAATCTATATTTAAAATTTAAAAAGTCAATCTTTAGAGAAAGTATAGATATGAGGGTTTGAAAAACTGGGTGGAACCTCTAGTGTAAAATTACACTAGAATTGCTGGATCTTGGTCTGCTCAGAATCTAAAATGTACCCAGTTTGTCATGATTTAACAAGTTTAAAAAATGAGAATAAGTTACATAATATGTATTTAAGACATTGAAACAGAAAACTATGCTAATTTCAAAGCCATTCTTCTTTTTAATCATGCTTTTTTTTATATGGGTTCTTCATCTCATTTTCTGATTCCATATTTATATTTACTTTTCTTTCGTTAGCATCGTTATTATCAGTGTAATTGATAGTTTAATCCTTGACCATTTCCAAGCAAAATTCATCAATTAATTTTCCAACTGTGATGTCTTCATCAATTTGTTTTTAAATGTTTATTGGGTATAATAAGACTATAGTGTTTAGCAAAATAAGGATGATCATAATTTTTGATATTTTTAAACCTTAAAGATCTAAAATTGACCCATTGATTTGAACCAGTTAATCTTACTCCACAAGTCTTTGTTCAAGACTATTAATAGACTATCAACATTATACACATTTATCTAATATCTAAATTTTGGGTTTTGTATTGGGTTGACTGCAATTTTTTCTTTTTAAAAATAATTAAAAATTTTATAAGTATGTAGTAGTTTAATTTACGACTTTAAAATAATTTATTAGACAAACAAACAAAGTAAACCACTTTAAGTAATGCACTTATAACTTGATTTATAACCAAATTTCCAGACTGGTTTTTTGGGTATTAATTATATGTCTTACCATCTTGTATGCTCTGAGAATATCCCTGCAATTTGTAAGTATAATAATAATGAAGTTGTAAATGCAAAACATTAGTTAGTACATATATTTGACAACCATATAATTTCATATTTCATAAGTGCATCTTAATATGATGGTATTAGATTTAAATTTTACATCTGGTTCTAGAATAAATTTGTCTATAGCAAAAATTGGATGTTAAGTTTATATATGTATAAGTTAATTTATTTTATATTATTTTAGATACCAACAAGAAGGAATACGTGTTGAAATTGACATTTATTTCTGAAGTACTACCCATACTTGAAAATGTTGCAATAAAAACAGAAAATAATAATGTAATAAAAACCAAAGGTCACAAAGTGATTAAAACAGAATTTAATAAACTGATCAAAATAGAAGATATTAAAGAGACCAAAACAGATAGAAATGAAGTGATAAAAACAGAAGATTATAAATTGATCAAAACAGATAATAATAAAAGGATCAAATTAGAAGATTATAATGTGATCGAAACAGAAGATTATGATAATATAGTGATCAAAACAGAAAATAATATAGCGATCAAAACAGAAGATTCTATAGTGATCGAATCAGACGATGATTTAGCGATCAAAACAGAAGTTGATTAATCATAAATTTTAAATTTGTATTGTTAATTTTATGATTTTGCATACTGTATTAAAAAAAAAAATTATGACAGGTATTTTATAAATAACTGTTTTTATGAACATTGTCCAATAACGACAAAAGAATAGCTATAAAAAGTAGGTAACTTTTAAAGATTAATTAACTATGAATTTTCTGTTAAAAAGGTATTTAATTTTTTTTTTTATTATTATTTGGTTATAATAATTTTGTTACACAATATTTATGTGTATTGATAAATATATTTATTAATAAATATAATATTTATAAATTGTACTATTTTATACTACAATTTTAGTTAACAACTACAGAAATAATAATAACAATTATATAAAATAAACATATTAAATAATAACAACTTTAATTACATTGTTAATTATTTTATCATTATTAATCATAGGTTCAAAAAGAAAATATCGTACAGTTATTGGTAAATACTATTTTCATCAAGAATGAACATTTTTTCAAAAATGTTTTATCAATAAAATGTAAAACATTTGTTGGGTACCTATTCTTATTATTTGAACATAAAAAAAAAAATGTGTGTATATTTTATAAGAGAGGTTAACTTGTTCAGTTTACCATAGAACTCGTCAACTGTTACAATTTAAAATAACAGTGGTTTGAAAACCATTTTTTTTTAATACAATACAATAACATATTTTTTTTTTATCGCAACAGTTGACGAGTAATTATTTGATTAACTGGAAGCTTGTATAAAAATGAGTATTTTGTTTATGTAATGTTTTATGATGACGATCAAGCTTTTGTTCCAAAATGTTAAAATATTACGAATTTATCGAAAAAAAAAATATATATATAACAATAACAGTAGCAGTCAGTAGGTATAAGTATAATTTGTATACATTTTAATATTTTATAGAACAATTGTGTATAATAATATAGGCATAGGTACCATTTTGATAAAATGTGGGTGAAATGATAGAATGATAAAATTATTTAAATTGTTATTTCTATACTTTTACATTGGTAACCAACCCGTTATTTACCACAACACTCGAAAATGGTATGTTTTAGTTAATCGAGCCCTCGTGATTGGTGATGGGATTTCAATAGTAGATTGATTTCGTCATTATGATATTATAATAATCCTCCGAAGGAACGAAATATGACGCAAAAGAGTCTTACGAGAAGCGGGATAATATGACACTGATTTTTCATCTCCGTTAGCTGCCTGGAACGATACTATGAAAAAGTTAGGTTAACTATACCATGGGCAGCTACAACTACGTACCTAAAATTCAATGTGTGTAATTGGGGGGGGGGGGGGGGCTAGGCCCTAGGAACACGTCTACGAATAATATAAACCTACGATTTTTATGGGACAATTAAGATTGTGCGTGTGTAACCGTCAATCGATCACACGGGTTTTGATTTCGTATATCACAGACGATCCGAACGACGAGTGGCCGCTCGAGTTTTACCAATCTCCGATGATATTATTATGAATAGGTAATTATAGACTATGGTAACAATTTTAAAAAGAAAAATGTCTAATATTATGATAGTCTGCTGGCGACGCCTATTTCGTTTAAATCACCAGATTCGTATTTATCACGAACAATATGCGTTATTATACATTGTATAATATTGTAAAATTCGTCGAGCCACGTTTTAAATTTTAATCGATACACAGCTAGGTACTATGCATAAAATACATTAGGAGGACGTAGGTACCCGCGAGTGTTGTCTCCGTCTTACTAATGCGCATACCATGCCAAAGTTTACGGTCAATAGTTCCAATTTTGTTACGTCTTGTTCGTTTAAATATTTAAATAATTTGACCTATTATGAACTATGAAGCTTAAAAGTAAGGTCTCACGTTGATTTTTCACAATATTTATATTTGATCGCAAGTCGGTTAGGAACAGGTAAAATATTTATTTTTTTTAAAACAGGTCAGGGTCAGGCGGGGTAACAGCGACGTGGTTTTTATAAAATCTCAGTTTAATGGAACATTCCAACTTACTGTATTCTTAATTGTTATTGGCATTTTTATAATCGGACACGAAAAGAAGAAGACCGTATTCTTACGTGGAACATGGGTTTTTTTTATCATCTATTATGAACGTATCAGGAATTCAAATTTGCATTAAAAAAAATGATTTGATAATATTTTAGTTAAAAAAAAATGAATGTTCACACTTTCCCCGCTACCGGGGTAAGTGTTAACCGGTACTTTTAACACAGTTTTATACAAGCTTGGCCGAGACAAGTGACATAAACTAATGAAAATCTTCTAACAAATTCCGTCGAAAGAATTCAATTATTTTGATTTTATCAAGATATGACGGACCATTAAAGTTTTTTTAATTTATAGATAATACCTACATATTAGTTTTTTTAAGTTTTGATTGATATAATGTTACCACGTATTCAAAGTATAATTTAAAAGTATAACTATTTACATACTTAAAAATGAATATTTGTAACTCATAAATATTTTAGTCACAAACAATGTTTATAAAATCTTTTTAACTATTTAACAAAATAAGGCAAGTCGCATTTTCCCCATAAATCATGTCGCACATTCCCCGTGTGGAATTGTGTAAATGGTAAGTGCATAATCAGCCAACACACATTTGTATCATACAATAAGCATAATTCATAAATAAAATAGTATTATAAATATAAAACAACATTTATTTGCCTAATTTGAAATTATTTTGAGCAATTTAGGCGGGTTAACTAGACCGTTGAATTATTGTCGATTTAAAGAAATACGAGTAAATAACTGATTAGCTTTTCGGATAGTGATTACTGCTGTGTTTGATATCCTAACCCTAAACCAACATTATTACAACATTCGATTAGGTGCTATTAAACTTCGTAATCTTCATGAAATCAACTTTAAAATTGAAAGATTGTATTTTTTATAACCCGATTAGGTACTACCCAGACAGCATTTTGTAATGATAATATTATAATAGTATAATAATAATGTTATACTAATATTATTCGTTATTATAATGTTATAATAATATTATTAAACAAAAAATTACTGTCTGGGTAGTACCGTGAGGCTCTTACCTCACCTGCCCTTAAGGAATAATTCTCTTAACTCACGTATTTTATTACAAATATTGTAAAAACCAACGGGAGATCACGGATAATGTTTTCTAGGCCAATTCACTCTAACATTAAATCTAGCATCAAAAAATTGGACCTGCTGAACTCAAATACGCTACGTCGGACATAATATGGTATTATTGTATTAATATATTAATGATAACGGTAAGGTAAAAATATACATTGCAAAACACAGACATTTTGTACGATCTGGTAAAAATTTTCATTTCAGAACGCAGAGATTTTATACTACCTATTATATACATAAAGTACTTAAGCATATAATATTATGTAAATATATGTACCTACACATAATATATATATAATGTTATAATGTTTGATGACAATTAAACATTATTTTATTTATTTTATATTTAAAAGTAATTTAAATATGTTATTAATAGTATATAAACAAACCAAAATAATCAGTTTTTTAACCTGGTGACTACCAAACTTCGTGCTATAATAAATGTTTAAATTATAATTTATATTATCATCATAATAATTGGTGCTTCCTATAATATATTTGAAAATTATAATTATACATTTATGATTAAACTACCTACTAAATTAGATGTACAAAACAGTATTTAAACTTATCAACATTTTTAATATAATTGGTCATAACATCAGACCTTTTTATACTATATCTATAATCAGTGTTTGGAAGGAACGGATTCCTGGAATGAATTTATTTTTATAAAAAAAAGAGCAAGAAAATTAACGAGTTCTATTCTTCAAGGAAAAATAACAACATTTTTCGTTCCTTTCTAGTTCCAATAATTTACACAGATATGTAAATAATTGAAATTAATATATATTTTTTAATGTGTTTAATTTATATTGCCAATAATTACTAATTACCTAGTGATCTTTATCGAGTACCGACGTTAATTGTTACTCATTAGTCATTAGTCACCATATTAAAATAATTTCTCTTAAGTTATAACTTATAAGTTATAATTTATATAGAAATAAGTACCTATATAAAATATGATTATTTATAACAATAAACGATATGCTAGACGATAAGACATACATCGGCCAACAATTTATAATTTTGAGGAAAATCTCAAAATATAATTATAAAATATGTACCTACTTGTAGGTATATATTATAATTAAAAATTAAAGAAGTACCTATGCAAAAAAATACATTAATAATTAAATAATAATTTTTATTTTATTTAGAACTAAAAAAGGAACACGTTAATTTTCCAAAGGAACAACAAAGGAACGAATTCATTTTTATAAGAAACTTACCAAACACTGCCTAAAATACCTATACTTTATGTGTATAATTTGTATACCTATAGTAGTACATAGTGTCCACATTCTACAATCTAAAGTTTTACCCGACCGTATATAAAGTGTCCGCGTTTTGCACTTTTAATGTTTAGCCGTACAAAGTGGCCTAGAACTCCATAACATGAGTAAGAGTAAGACAGAGTACCTATGCGGGATATGACTACGTTCTTGCGCAAAATGTTGGCTGCGTTAAAATCTAATATCTTAGTGATAAATCGGGCTACCGAAAGATTCGATACACTTCGCATCCAATGCGAAGTCCACTTATAATGCGGTGGCAGTTTGAAAAAAAATAAAACAGAAAAACGCTAAAAGCTTTTAGCGTGAGTGTGGGCGAGCGGCGGATTACAGTCGACGGCGTGGCCGCGGCGACCGTCCGCCCGGAACGCCGGTGGAGGCGGTGGACGGTGTCTGTTGTGCGAGCCATCACCGGCCCCCTTGATCGTGAACGTCACGAAGTACCGCCTGTTCTTGTCCAACTTGTCGGTGGGCAAGTCGATGGCCTGAGCGCAGGGCCCGTTGCCCAGCTGCAGCGTGATTGGCCTGGACGGGTCCACGTTTCGTAGACACCGGGTGGTGGTCCCGCCGGATATGTCCTGGCCCGTCCGGATGTCCGGCAGGAAGCGGTGGCGGCGGCCGTCGTCAGCAGGCGGTTTCGGCATCCGATGGTGGTCCAATCGGAACTTTGGTACTGAAAAATATGCGAATAACGGTGTACTATTGTCACCTTATAAATGCCGTGTATATAACGTCATGTCTTCCTTTATTATATTAAGAAGGATAGGTCATTGGTCCTCTCAGCATAATCATCCCCCCCCACTTTTGAAAAATAACACATTTTTTACTCTTCTTTTCATCAAACACCTACAGCGCTGGCGGATGATTTAGATGCGTCAACAACTAATGCGTTTATTAAACTAGATAACATTGTTCGTAGATATATTTATGTTAATTATAAAGTAATGATTATTTTTTTAGACGTGCAAAAAGCCTTCGATTGTGTAAATCATGAGTTATTGCTAAAAAAAATTAGAATTTTTAGGTATTAGTGGTGTACTTAGCTATTATAACCTATTAAGTGAAAGCCTTTCTTAAGTGAAAGAACACAAATAGTTAAAGTGAATGATTATTATAGTAAGGCTAAAGGCATAAATAATGGAGTTCCACAGGGAACAGTCTTAGGCCATCTATTAAAACCCCCCTTGGCCCGTGTTGATCATTTTTTGTACATAATATTATGTCATGGTTAACCTGTCATCTTAAAGAATGGTTCAAAATTTCAATATTTATACCATTTTTAGATCACACTATATGTGAACTCGAAACTAAATTTAATGACAGATTTGTTAAAATTATTGCTTTAGAAGGTCTAATTCCTGCATACGATAATTTGTACGAAATAAATAGTACCTATACTAGACGCTACCAAATTATATACACAAGATATTTTATATTCAGAATTGGAAATAATTGCTGAAATAAATGTATGGAAAAATAAATGAAACAATGTTGAAACTGATGTCCCACCACTCACCAGTGGCGGCGCGTACTATTTTCATGAATGGTACAGCAACATGTCCATTTGATCTATACCCACCTACCCCTAAATTTTTATTAAAATAATATATTTAAACTCACTTCTAGGCACAACAAGAATTTTATATTTTGGTGAGTCACCAGACCACCTACCCCAATTATAGATGGGACACTTGACCCAAAAATTCTGCATCACTGTGTCCTACAAACTGCTGTTGAGGCATTAGCACACTGTGGTGGTTTTTTTCCCAATATAAAAACTCTACTGCAATTTTTCTCCATGATTCCGGTTACTACAGCCACTTCTGAACGATCGTTCTCAAATTTAAGAAGACAGAAAAGTTATTTGCTTTCAAGTTTCAACAATAGCGGAAATAAGGTTAAACGGTTTAGCCATATTAAACATTCAAAAAAATATAGGTACGTATTGACATCGATAAAATTGTGGACATCTTTTCTAGAAAAAAAAATAGAAGGATGCAGTTAGAAAACTGGTCTAAGTAATTAAATTTGATTGATTTGTATTGTTTTTAAATACTAAATATCAAATTTTGGTACCATGACATTAACAAGTAAAGTAGAAGTGTTCCAATTTAACCTGTTTGGTGAATGACGATAAATTCTAATAGAAATTGAAGCACCCCCCCATAAAAGAATTCTAGATCCACTCCTGCATAATTTGATTGTCCATTTTCTAAAATAGTTTAAATACCAAATGTGACCAGAAATATGTAAAACTTGAAAAAGTTAATGAATTAAGATATCTTGGCTTAATAATAGATTGTAGACTTGGATGTGATAGTCATGTAAATTGTATTAATGGTATTTTACAAATATTTTTCTATGTATTTAATGAAGCCTGGTATAGGTAGGTATATATTAGCCATAAATTATAAAAGCCGAACAGCTATTCAAAAATATAATGGCTAAGATAATATAATAAACTTATGCAGAAATAGTCGAAATAGGTAGTGAAACAATGATAAATATAACAGTTATAAGCATATAACAATAAACTAATAATTTAAGCAAATTTAATGTAAATACTAAGGTAGTTGGGTGCAGCTAACGTAAGTTCAGTAATAAACAGTAAACATAAAATAATTAAATGAGAAGTAGGTATAACTTATAAATTCTCATTATTGTAAGCATTTAAGGTGCAGACAAATATTAATAGGTCATTCCAGATTTGCCAATCTAAGCATTCTATGTAACGGATGATCATGGCTATAGGAAGTTGAGTGAGATGGAATATAAAAATGAGTTTGATTTCTGGTGTTATGGAATTATCAATCGTCTACTAATATATGCTTTATGATACTAGAAGTACAAGTACAAGACATGTTTATTTATTGCACAAGTTAAATACCAGTAATTTACCAATCGATTTAAAATTTTATTTTTCAAATAAATATTAGGTATAGGTACGCAATATGCATATTGTTGCCGCCGCAACATAACAATATAATATTATGTTTATATTTTAATTAATAGTATCACTGGTCACGGAGAACAGCTGGTCACGCACACACACTCACATATCATTATTTTGTATAGTTTTATTATTGTTATTATTATCGTTGAATGTGTCTTGTGAGTTATATAATATATGTAGATTAAATGTTATCGCACGCCGCCGCGCCGTCTACACGAATATTACTTAGCACGGCCGCCGTGAATTTTTCCTGTTTTGTACGTCTTACCGAGAACACCGACGTGTGTCAAACTATTAAATATTTTTTCTTACTCTATAAGTAAAGGGTGAACACTATAATTTTTTAACGTGACAGTGATCACGATCGAGCCTATATTGTTATTAATTGTACTATCTTTTTATTATTGTGAGCCATAAAGGCATTATTATTATATTATTAGTCCAGAGTTTACGTGTGTGAATCGTCACTTATTATTATTATATTATTGTGTATCATTTCATATCATTTTAGCACAGGACCAGCTAGCTAGACTGCGCTCCACAAACTGTGAGTTTTTATTATTTTGTTATTATTTATTTTATATTGAATCGGTTGAGTCATAAGGGCCGCAGATATATTCTTATTATTATAGTATCGTGTGCCATAAGGGCCACGTATTCTTTTTATATTTTATACTTAACTTCACACGAGCTAACAGCTTAAATAGCTACCTATAATATCATTGTAATTTATACTGTTCAGCCATAAGGGTTGTACATTATTAGTTTATTATTTATTATATTTATGCCGCTTGGCTAAGAGCGTGCATTACTCATTTATTATATTTATGTTGCTGGCTATAAGAGCCGTGCACTAATTATTATATACTTATTTATTTATTATCATAATTTTATACAGTTGTGTTGATGTGATTTTTTATATATTTAGGTGTCATTATTATTATTGTGTATTATACAGCAACAGCAACTTATTACCAGAAACCGTGTTACCATTTTATTATTATTGTTTTACTGTACACACACCCACACGCATACACACATTAATACACAAATACACATTATCCACAACAATCACTACATAGCCGACAGTAATTGCTAGGCGATCCCGACCAGTGACCACTACTGTTCGAGCTATTACACCACTACACACCCAGCTAGTCCTCCATAATATATTTTTTAGACCTAGGTGTTAGTGGCGTAAAATAAGAGTTTGGTATCCGGACTCGTATATTATTATTATTATACTCCGGCCCGTACACATATTATAACCTGTAGTAATAAAATACAAAAACATATACCCATACATAAATTGAAATTTCTAGATAAAATAAACAAAATATTTAAATTAAGTATATAGGTACCTACCTATATTATTATAATGTTAATTTACTGGCTTTGATTATAGCGATATATCAATATTAGCTAATTGAAACCTAACGAATACGAAATTTATAACTTAATAGATAAAGTAGCCAAATAATTGGTGGATTTACATTGCGATAAATTGTATTTATTAGATAGGTTACTTTCCACCTGGAAGTAGATGCAGAAAAAATTTGGTAGGTAGGTAAGGTAGGTATATTCTTTTTATTGTTCCAGAAAAATACACTGCTCTCAATAAAGTTTTTGAAACCACAAAATAATATAAGCTCAAATTATGCGGAGCCCAAAACATAAAAAAAGATACAGTCGCATACAGTGCCAATAATTTCAAATTGACGTCGTTGTATGGGACTATTATACAACATATTAATCTATTATTGTTTTTCACCCTCCATCATTATTTATGTGAGAATTCACCCATTAAAATACGTATCCAATGGATGGTCGACAGAAAAACTACCTACATAATTACAACATCAGTTCACCCTTTTAACGCGGAATCGCAATAAAACAGCCGACCTTCGAAATTGCCCTTCCGCGTGTTTCCGTGCAGCAGTCTCGTCATATCATATCGCACGTGATTGTACGTTATTAAATTAATATTTATTATTATACTTAAAACGCCCTCATCGTAAGTGGCGGGCGTCGTATACTTACTGTATGCGGCACAAGGCACACCGGTGTACGCGTGAGTGGCGTGAAAACACCTGTTCGTGGTCCGGACACACGACAGACAATCGTTTGGGTTCTCCAGCACCGTTTTGCCGGCGTCGATGCGGCGCAAAGCTCCGGCCAGTTTTTCCACTTCGTCGATTGACTGCACCCTGGGGACCGTGGTTTTGTCGTCGGCCAACGATTGTTTTTGCAATACCAGCAGTTGATCTAGAAATAATAATGCATGTATAATATAGGAATAAAACAAGCAAAGTTGTATTAAGTATTATTACAGTAGTTACACACTATATAATTCAGAATAATAGTATACTATGTCCTATGTATAATATGTGTATAATATACAGGGATAGGTTAACGGATAATTTATTCTCTAGTCTCTGATCATAATATTTCCATAAAATATGTGAAAAATTACATTTTTGAAAGTTATGATGTAACACTTAAATTAGTCAAACGAGAACAATAGTTTTGAGATTTTTTAATTACATCTATGGCATATTTATCTAACATATTTAACTACATATATATTTAATATATAATATAACATATTTACTATATATATTTTGTTCATATTTTTTGTACCTAACCTAACCTAATCCACCTCAATATTTTAGATTGTTTTGTTTAATATAACAAATTAGTTAATTAAAGGTATGTAACTAAAATTGTACCTGCAATGAACCATAAGTCTATTGTTGAGTTCATCTGATAAAAGTAAACAAAAATATGAAAACAAAATATGTCTACTTAAGATCATTTACAAAAATTAATATATAGTTATTAAGTACGATAAAAACTAATTATGCGGTTTAACGCTGACTTGCTAATTAGGTCTCAATTTAAATGTTCCATCAAAACTCGATAACTAATAGAAATAACCCATTCCAAAAATGTGTGATTAAAAATCATCGTTGCTTTTAAAAAAATGTCTGTACCTACAAATCAGTGTTAAAATTTGTTTTAGGCGTACATTTATCATATGTATGATTGCAATGTACCAACTTATACAATATTTTTAGAAACATTCTAAATAAATAAACATCTATTTAAATTGAGTCTCATCCTACAAAGTATACAATAAACATTATTAAGTGTTATCTTTCACTTAAGACACAAAGGTATTAATTTACTATTTAACTATATTATAATATATTGGTAGGTGCATTTGCGTTTCGCATTTAAATAAAAACGTATGAGTCCATGAAAGTATATACCTACCTACATTTACTTACATTTAAGAACTGTTTATTATTTATTTTAAAATATATTAGGTATTATTAAAAAGTATGTAAGCCCAATATTATAACCTACGGGCTACGAGGTGTTTTAATATATAACTACCTAATATGATTGTATGAATATATAGTATACTTAAATAGTTCATTATCAAAAGAGAAGTATTAATAGTAAATAATAACTATTAAATTAGAATAATGTATTAAACACGTTTTTTACATCTCTTATATATCTGTGAGATCAAAAACTTTAAATAGGTTCGAGCATTAAATTATAACACTGTATATAGGCTTGAGCCTGCACGAGGGGTTTTGTTTGTTGCGTTTTGCAATAACCTAGGTAGCTTTAAAAGTACATAAGGTATGACTGTATGAGTGTATGACATGAAACATTTAACCACAGTGCGTTTCTCAGATACCTATATACTTTCTAACAATAGGTAATTACGATATAACTGTACATGTAATAGCGAAAATTATATAGATATAGGCACTTTTGTAGTTATATACGTATATAAATCGTTCCGATGTCAATATTATTAATATTGGACTAGGTACAACGGAAAGGCAACTTTTGCATGAAACGCTTAAAATGTTTACGCTCACTCAAATATTTTGCTTACACAGCTCAATAGACACGCAACCCACGCAGCATGTTGTGTTTAAAATATTATGTACTAGGTACTATGTTATATGTAGTGCAACTAAAAATATACAATCATATTACTGGTAAAGTGGAACATTTCAGAGTGATTTATAATACATACTACATAGGTACACAATAACAACAGTTATTATTCGTTGAAATTTTTTTTTTTTAATGCATCATAGACATCATTATAGTTTTATTTGATTTTTAGTTTTTACGTAAAGATTAGACTCACCGTATAAATATTTTTCGAAACGCTTAAACGAAAAGGGTCCGTCGTATCTTTTCAATCCAGTAAATAATCCTGTACTACCATACTCTTCAACCAGTCGTTTAACCAATACTCGTTCGTCCGACTTGCCCGCTCTGATTTGTAACCGTTTTAATTCGGACAGTTGATAAAAAATTAACCGTTCCAAATTATACCTAAGAGAAAATACACCGTGCATAAAACAGATTCTATCGCGAAATTTTACTTCTTTAAATTATCTAATGTTACCTATTCAAATTTAAAATTTATTTTATTATTTTCTTTAAGTTCAACTTACTTTCTACTGCTCAATTGAACTGCTTTCGTTACAGACATGGTGTTTAGATCAGAATTAGGCGCTAGACTACAGTAGTTATTCAATCGAGGAATTCGGCTTTTCATTTTTTCTAAAACGAAACATGATCGACAGAATACAATAAAATTAATAATATAAAATATAACGTACCTATGTAATTATTTAAATCATTACAATGTAAGTCTGTAACGACTGTAACTTATATTATGTAAAAAAAATATACAGTGTACTGTAAATTGTAATGCATAAACAACTAATCGAGGACAACTGTTTTTATTTTTTATAAGTTATCCTGTATTTTATTGTATACAAAAAATGTAATCATTACTAATTTAGTGATTAGATTTATACATAAATTGAGAAATATCAAAGAGATTACTACTTTGCAGGAGAAACGTACCCAAACGAAGATTGCGTTGTATGAATATTGTGTAAGAATACGAATTTAATATTTATATATAAGTAAAAAAAACCAGAGGGAGGCGCTTTGTTATACTATAGTAGTTTTTGAGACTGTAGTCTATAAGCTATAGTCATTGAGTAGGTCACTGTAATGGATGAATTAAATATTTGAATTCAATGATAAATCATCGCATACGAAAAACAATTCTGGGCGTTAGCCATTATTTCTAAAGGTATTTTATAATTTATTTATATGACTATAAGTCATTTTTTTTGCTATAAGTAGTATGGTACCTATGTTGAATTTATTTTTCCATAAATATTTCATAATATATAAATATGTTATATAATTAATTGTTATAATATTAGATCATACATTATTGTTATTCCCGTTTGTTCATATTTTTGTTTTTATTTTTTTCGAATATAGTAAAAATTACTGATAAATTTTGAAAAAAAAACGAATGTCTTTTTAATGTAACAACAACAACAATTATAATAATATAGGATAATTTCAATTAAAAAATATGAAGGACTTACTCGAAGTCGACCGCGACGGTTTTCGCTTGCAACAATCGGGACACTCGCAAGGTCTATCGTCTTCACGTCCTGCGTCGGGCAACACACTGAACGCGGTCGGTTCGCCGACGAAGTTTCGACTTCCGACGACGACTCCCACCCCGACATCGCCGTCGCCGTCGATCGTGGCCGACAGTTGTGGCGTGTCCACGCGATCCAATACTTCGACTATGGCCCTGCCGCTGTCGGGTTGGCCCTTCGTCTGCGTTTTGCCTCCCTCACGACTCGTCGACCGTTCAGCCACATTTCCTTTTGCAGTCACTGTCGCCTCACCACCTTTCTTAGCCGTCGATGTCGGCGCACCACTTTTCGTCACCGACGGACCGTCCACCGTCGAATCACCAAATTCCTGTTCTTCTACAAAGGCCGCCGTCGGACCACCGTCTCTTTTTTCGTGGCTATCGTGCGACGTCTCTTCGGGCCCCGTCACCGACACTACCGGGTGATCGACGTTGTCTTCAACTTTTTCCTTCACTGATGCTTGACCGTCCGTTATTCGTATACCATCAGGGTTAGCGTCCACATTTTCCACGGTAGTTTTTGGCTTCCTGTATAATGATATTATATAACATATTATCATATTGAGATTTCTTTGATTGTAACGTACACCAAACACCATAATCTACGTTGACACATTATTGCTGAGTTACATAAACAATTTATTAAATTTAATGGTTCATTAAAAATTTAATGGATCAATCACGCGCCACTAAATCTTGTTTAAGGGACCATTAGCTCACTATTGATTCATTAAATGTTTTGTGCAATCCGGCATATTTGTTTTAAAAGACAATAATGGTTCAATACCGTAAAATTGATGAACTCGGAGCTTAGGACTTTTGGTGAAAAAACAGAATTTAATTTTTACGCCACGACTGTGTGTATCACTCATTATACTTGTTATCATCTACATTCAAATATTTTCTCCCTAAGTTTGACACCACATAAGGTCCCTACTAAATTAATGTACGAAATATTTATACCTTATGGTGTAAACCTGATACAGGAATACACAGGGTGTTACGAAAGAACACAGAAATAACCGACGGATGTTATTGACTACCTATGCAATAACTTTTAAGTTTTAATTATTCTTTTTTTTTTAATTATATCATTACATCTTATAATATTAAATGATAACCGTTTATAATTATTAATTATACATTTATATATTATATACCTACTTTTAATATTAATTGGAAAAAAATAAAAATTATTACATAATATAGTTAATTAATTACGTACATTTGGCAGTTATTTATGTTACACTCTGACGTGATATATAATTTGATATCTTCCGTGCGCGATCAAAAGGAGTTGAGTAAAATTTTGAAATTTTTAGATTTTGTTGTAATTTATTTCTGATGAATAGATAATCTATTTTTTTTTTAAATCAGATTAAGTCAAACACGTTTCCTCTTTAAGTCATAACACTTGATATTTAAGAGTTTTCTTATTTTAATACGATTTATGGTTTATTTGATTTAAGTCGACATATATAAATTGTATCAATAAAATTCCAATACTATTTATGATCATAAAAGGTTAAGTTGACCTAAATAATCTGCATTTTAATCTAGATATAACTGATATATTATTATGGTCAATGCTTAATTTTTGATAATAATGTTGTCATACCAAATTTGGTTATTTTATATTACAATGGATGTGATGTTACCACTTTTAATTATCAGCTTGAGTTATTAATAACAATGTCGATTATATAATTTGTATTTAAAAATCCTCTTACATCCTACCTATAACCTATATAAACTAAGAGCTGTGTTTTTTAAAGCTTGGTAAAATACCAAACTAGGTTTTTTCTGTAATATCAAATTAAACTTAAAAATTTAGCCTATTATAAAGGTCTTCAACAAAAATGTGGTAGGTACTAAGGAGATATCGAAATTTTACCTATATGCAATTTTATATTATATGACCCACACAAAAACAAATTTTTGTTACATCGAATGCTGTGAAAGAAAAGACACTTTTAAGGTACCGTTTCCCTGAAGTGTTAAACAGTAGAACAGCAGGGAAAACGTACATTGAACTCAGGCTTGTTATGTTTGGAAAACAATTTTTTAAACAACTTACTGTTTTAAACATATTTAAAAGATAAATTTAAAATATTTGATTTAAACGTTTTGTTAATTGTTTAAAACGAATAGAACATATGTTTAAATCAGTGTAAAATCTAAGAGAATATTGTGGTTTTTTTTTAACTTTTTTTTTTTGTTTTAAACTGTTTTTTCTGTTCAAAACAAAAATTACAGTTTTTTTTTCAAAAATGAAAAAATACACCAACTACAACCTTCATACAGTGAATGGTGTATTTTGGGACACTTTTTGGAATGTGTCCTAACAATATTTGATATACCTACTTTGTTTTTTCCCTAAAATATAATGGCTATTTTTAATATAGTGTTTTCTATGTATTGTTAAAAAATTAGCGTAAATAATTCTGCTGCATATTGAAAAAATACATCCATACGTCATATTTGCTTCACATTAATATCGCATGTTTGTTTCAAATTTAAAAATGATAATGTTTTGTGTTATTTACCTATTATTGTACCTATAATTATTGTATATATTATAATATTTATTCACCTTATTTTAAACTCGTGTTTATAATTTGTATTTTTTAAATGTAATTTACCTCTAAGGTTCTAACCTAACCCGGGAGGGGGGTGGTTTAACCTTCCTGGACAAACACGACAATACATATAGCGCATATATAATATGGAAAATGCGTCGGAGTAAAAAAACATTTTTAAAGAGATAAAACTCACACGCTGTCCTGGTCGAGTTCACCGGGAGTTAAGTTTGCTCCGACGGGTTTGTCGCTACCACCGCCGACGACCTCACCGGAAGTCGCTTTAGTTGCGATTCCGTCCGTGCGTAATTCTTGTTGGTCGTCGGCGGCAGTATTCGCTTTGGACGTCGCCTTATCACGTCGCCGACGTCCGCCGCCGCTACCGCCCCGAGTCGCTGTCCTGTTACCACGACGCCTGTTCCTGTGCAGTCGTCTGCTGCTACCACAATGATCGGCCGCCGCCGCCGCAGCCGAACCGTTTGTCTGTTCTTCGACGCCGCCGCCGACACCGTCTGCACAGTCATCGTCACCGTCATCAACGTCATCTTCGTCGTCGTCCTCGTCGTCCTCGTCGTCGTCATCATAGTGGTCGTCGTCGTCATAATCGTAGTCGTAGTCGTCGCCGTCGCCGCCGTAACACATATCGTTTTCACTGAAACATTCCTTTGGCTCGTTGGCAACGCCGGTCGCCTTTTTCCGATGAGCTTTTGGTAACGTGCCGCCTCCACCGCCGCACGACTTTCTGTCGTCTCGCGACTTGCCGACCGTTTTCGTCAACACGTTTGCCCTTATGTGCACCTGTGTGGATTATATAACATACTATGTATACAACGTATATATTGGTACGGAGGAGTGAGAAGGACTCGAGCAGTTTGGAAATCAATCACACATTTACACTGATAACTGCTCAATGCTCTGCAGATGGCGCTTATTGAAAATATAAGATTTACAGGCGCATCAATCGATTGCTGTGGAATGACTAATATGTGTATTAGCTGTTTTCAACCGACCCCATCATCAGTCATCACTGCAATGTACTCGATGTAGTTATAAACCTATATTAGATCATAGTTGGGAAATGGCTTAAACACCCAAATCAGCTTTTTATGTAGAAACATTTTGTTAAAATACGAATTTCGTACTAACATTTCCGTTTTTAACCGGTCAATAACATAAATTTCCAAGGATTGGTGGTCAAAGATGATAAAACAATACGCAGTTGTTTAAATACGAGTTGTTAATAACTAATACCATTTGTTCGTGTTTCTATATTGACCATTTTTAACTCTTTCGTTTTTTTTAGTTTATTTGTATTTGTATTCTATCGAAGTAAAATTGTTTGAATTCCTGCATTACGTTTTTTTAATTTTCATGGATCTCCATACTTTTATGAGTACCTATACTAATTATACTATATAATTAAACTTGTATTTAAATAGTTTACGTGTTTTTTATTTATAAGTTATAACAATAATGATTATTTAATATAGGAATATCGTATAGTAAGACACAACTCACCAGTAAATACCCTTATATTTATATAGTTACTACCCAAGTACATACAGGGGCGGACTGGCCCAGGGTGCTATACACCAAGTAGCACCCCGGGCCCCCGATTACCACAGTCGGTATACGGTATTATACAAAACAAAAATAAAATACCATATTTCAACATCTCTACAAATAAACAACATGTTATTCTTAATTTTTTTTTTATATTTATTTATAAAACTAAGGGCCCTTTCCTAATTTAGGTAAGTTTGAAAAAAAATTACGGGCCTCTAATTAACTTTGCACCCCGGGCCAAAAATAGCCAGTCCGCCCCTGAGTACATGATAACTAAAAAACAATTTTCTATTATTACCCCAACCACATGAGTACGAAGTAGGTATTATTCTAAACAGCAGAGGCGGCCTTAGGCAAGGGACAGAGGGGCCTCGCGCATTTATATGGCATTTTGGAACTCGTCTTAAAAATAATTATATATTCTGAAGCTTCGCCTGAAACCAATTTTCCCATGCCTCACTAAACCTTGAGCCTGGTTTTGCTAACCCGTAACTAACCGACAATTAAACAATCACACTTTTAGTAAAATAAATAGTCCAATATCTATCCAAATTATTATAAATCCATTGTAATTATATGTATGTACCTATAAACCTATACCTACTCAGTACCTATAGTATATATTATTCAATATTATTACTTAAATATATATTAATACATATATATATTATGTTGGTTCTAGATAATAAATCAGATGCGTATAGTATAAAATGTTTGCATTTTTTGATTTTTAATTGTAAGAATGGCTTCAATGTTAATGTTCTTATTATCTGGACATTGACATCGAAAACCGGGAAATTACAATGTACAAATTTAATTCAAGATTTTCCCAATTTTTTAGGGAAATTATGACATTTCCCGGTCAACAGCTTAAGTTGAAGTTAAAGGGATATGGAATAGTCTTCGACTTATCTTCAACTTACTAAGGTTTTCGCCTTATCAAGGTTTTTGAATAAAAAATCGAATTAAAAACTCAAAGTACCCTACTATTGGTGTTTTAGTGTTTATTAATTATTATTAATACTATTATTATATATTATTATTATTAGTATGTAAGTATTATTATTAATTTAATATTATTAATAATAAAAGAAGTTGTCAATTGGGTACCACTATACTGTACAGTAGTTGTCAAGCATGTCGTTGTAATGCAGTGGTGGATCCAGGGGAAGGGCAAAAGGGGTTTGCCCCCCCCCCCATCACCGTAGTTTTTTTTGTTCTACACCAGTAGGGTTAAAATAGTTTGAAAATTTTACCATGTATGGAAAATGTTAATATAAATATTTGGTGAACGTTTCAATAGTCTAGGTTATCCGTTTTGGAAATACAACAAGATATCAAAAATGTATTAATAGAAATTCGATAATTTAACGCTGAATATCAAGTATCATAAAATTTATAAGTTCGTACTCTCATAAAAAATTAATGTTCCGTTCAAGTAAATTTTTTTTTTTTTTACTTATGTTAAATCTTCTATTAACATTTTTAATCTTAGCTATAAAAATGAAAAACATTTATCAATTTCTAACCGAAAAATAATTTACAAATTAAAAAATTTCTTATAGCTATAAATAACTCAAAAAGAGACAAAATTCTTTAAAAATATTATCTTGTTTTCAAAATAGTAGTTTTAACATTTGGTAAAAATTTCAAGTATCTACGGTTATTATTTTTTGAATTACAATAAAATATCAAAAATGTATAAATGAAAATTCGTTAATTTACCGATAAAATTCAAATATTGTAAAAAATAATGTTAAATTCAAACGTTCATAAAAAATTAATGTTACTTTCCGGTAAACTTTTTTTTGTTTAAGGTAGGAAAATTTGTGGGGAATCTTCTATCAAAATTCCTGATGTTAGCCATGAAAGGAAAAACTTATATGAATTTCTAACTAGAAAATAGTTGTTAACATTTCAAGAGTACGGTTATTAACTTTTGAGTTACAGGCGTTACAGCAAAAAATAAAATCTATTTTTTTCATTTTTTTTACTGTTTTCTTTGACACTTTCTAAAACTACTTAGAATTTTCAATTTTCTATCAGAAAATCAGAGCATTTTTACCGCCCAAAATGTTGCAGACAGAAAAAAACACACATTATTATAAACCATTACATTCGCTCCGCTCAGAATATAATATGTATTTATTAATGATTTATTATATAGCGTTAGAAATCAATCAATCAGTCATTATTACAGGCAGTAGACATTTTTTACAAGCATTTTCAATGTACATTTAAAGGTACACTTGGAAGTACATCGCGTGCTTAACAAATATGCAGATTGTCTCTATTTGAGACTAGGACACTCGCAGATCATTATATTGTTGCTGTGCTACTTACAACACGTCACATGGCGACATGCACATTCCATGACATCGGGTTGATATTAATTTTCTCTATCTTATTCAGTGGCGCGGAAATTATTAAAATGAAGTTTTAAAACTTCATGGCCTCAATATCTTTATCATTTAATAATATAGGGCCATAGAGGTACCCTAATATACATTTACTCATAATTAAATCATGACTTCAATATACTCATGCTCATGATAAATGTATGATATGTATATAAAATGTGGTCTGATATTAACATGGACTTCGACGCCACTGATCTTATTATAAGCATATACGTAAGTAATAATAATAATAATAATAATAATAATAACAATAATTTAATAATAACTAAATTAATTAACACGACTGCTAAGCTTAAGCGTGCTTATATATTTTGTACTGTGCACCAGTACCACAACACGAGAATTTTCTCACGTCACAAAGTTTTTAATTTTTTTTAACAAGTTTAATTTTCTAAGGAGTGATTTCAACACTATTAATAGTAATAGACAATTTTACTGACTTGAACTACACGACCCTTTGATGTTTTATTAGGTTTCGGACTCTCAGATTTGCGAGAGTTGAGTTGTTTTTTCCGACCACCGCCATTACGATATTTACGGCTAATTGAATCAGATGAATATGAATTTCTTCGAGATTCAATTCTAAAAAATAAATAATCAGTAGGACACGAATAGAAGAAACTTTATTATAGCTTGAGAATAATTGATTTTTATATATTTTTATATAAACTTAGTATATAATATTTGTATGTACCTACATAATAATTAATATACGCAGTTTATGACATGTTCGCCAACCTCAAAGCATATAAATGTTAGTAGGTACCTAATATATAATTAATAAAGTTGCAAGGTAAAAAAAAATTGCTCAACTTAACACTATTAACTTTAATAACCGAATTGAGGTTTCAATTAAATAAATATACATAGTGTAACAAATGTTACTAACTAAATATCGTCTGTTCTTATCAATATTTAAAATTTGTTTTAATACCTACATAAATTATAATAACCATAAAAAATTTAAAATAAAGTTCAAAAAACTATTGGATAAAAGTTATTACATAATATTATAATTTAGTTAATCTTCCAGTTATTTCTGTAACACTCTTTTAGCTATTATGTCTTATTAAGTGAATATTATACAACTAACCTTTTAGTCTTAACACGTACAGTAGATTGTTGTTTTGACAATGTTTTATTTAACTTGCTAGCTGGTTTACCACCAAAAAGATTTAAAAACTTCGCTAAATGTCTATTGTTTTTTCGTAGAGCTACATCAAGTGGTGTCATTCGTTCTCCTTTGATTTTCATTACTGGGTTAATTGATGCTCCGTTATCTAAGATAATCTATATAAATTATTATAGATTAAATTAGATTTTTTAATAAATAATTATATATTCTTTGATTGATAAAAATTGTAAATTTTTTTTTAAATATTTTTTTACATAGTTTCAAAAAAATCTACACTTTTTGAAATAATGAGTTTTTAATGATAAAACAATCACCCGGTATAGATAACTAACTACAAACTGCTTATGTTAAACTTAGAATCAAAAATAATATATTAATTTTGTAATCAGAAATAAAACATCGGATTTTATACATTTATACATTATAAGTAGGTACTGTAGATTAGGATGTGTTAGGTATCTACATATTGTATATTTATCATTGTATGCAAGCGGTTTTCTAAAATTAACCAACGATTTTTATTTTGGACAACATCTTTGTACGTCAGTCATATAAAATTTGGTTTTAGTGAGTGACTTAGTACAGATATATTTTGTAAATTTTAACCTTTTTTCAAATTTTTACCACATAATATAGAGCACATATTTGCCTTGTCGGATACAAATTACATCAGTGGTATGCAACCTAAAGGTCCTAAACATTTAATAAGAAGTCAACAAAAATTTTACACTAAATTATCATTAAGTGTTAACGTTTATTGTTTTATTGGATTTGTTGAAAAATGAGTAGTATTTGATATATGTACTAAAGAAGTAAATCCAAATTTAAGTTTAAAAATAAGCGATGAACTAATTAAGGTTTTCTCGGAATAAGATCTAGGTAATAAATTTCAAGAAACTATGTAACTGTGATAAATGTTAGACTTCAATTAAATCTGAATTATCCGAAAATATCATAATAAGCAATATTATCTTTAGTTAATTTACCATTTAGTTAACTAAATATTCAGATTTTCTGCACTATGGTTACTATAAAAAACAAATATCTGCCAAGGTTGAATGTTAAAGACAATTAAAAGCGCAGTTAAAAATATGAAACCTGATATAGAAACTATAATATCAAATATCTCAAAACAGGTCAGTCCCTAAAGTTTAATTTTGTCATTTTATTATTTTTAAATTAAATTTATTATCTATATAACCTATTCTGTAATTTTATTAAACTTAAATTCATTAAATGGATTCGTATAATTGATAACTGATAAGTCGTGATTCATGAATTCCCGGTAAAATAATTTAGGTGGCGAATTTTACAGTAGGTATTTGATTTTGACGGTAATTTACTGTCAAAAGTTCAAAAAATTGTATTAAATATGTGGGATGTTAAAACGAAATATTATATAATATAGTACGAATATTCAATATTGGTGTAATAGTCAATAGTTGAGCATTAAAAATGTTATTCTTTGACTTATATATGTACCTATATTGCATATACATAACGCCGTGTAAAGCATTATAAACTAAAAATGTTCAGCAATATTACTGTTTATTTATTTGTTAATAACTAAATTGAGTACTTGAAGATTATTGCATTATTTTAATATAATATAACAAAATAATCCAAATATTACAGCTTACTCTTATTCAAGCAACTATATAATATTGATGTTTAAATACAGATCAAATAACAACCAAATACGAATTTTTCTTTTTTAGATCTCCCGCACAAAATAATCTCTTGTGTGGTTTTCGGGATATTGTTCCCGATGTATAAGTAATAGGTACAGGTATAGGTATATGGTGATACAATATATTATAAAAATGTATTATTATTTATTACTATTTTTGACTTACAATTAAAATTACCTTAATTTTTAATATACGTATTAATCAATCATTTATAAGAAATATAAATTATAATAGGTACGTAAATAAAAACCCATAGTATTTACCTACTATTATATAAATATGTTAATATAAATAATTAGTCTACCTTACTCATTTCCAAATTGTTGTTAAGAGCAGCGATATGCAATGGTCGTTTACCGTCGTCATCATAATAATCTACGGACTCTGGACGCATTGATATCAACCAAAGGACTAACTCCTTGCGACCCGACCTCACAGCGTCGTGTAATGGATAACCACCCTTTGAGTTTCGCAACCATAAATTGGCACCGTGTTCAGCTAAAAGTCGGACCGTTTCCAATTGACCTTTAAAAGCACCGCAATGGGCTGGCCTTAAACGTACAAGTATAAACAATTTCAATAATAATAATTGCTATACGTCTACGTCGGGATGAGAAGTGATAATGACATCTGACATAAGAGTAAGTCTCTAATTAAAGCTAAATACTATTGCAACAAAGTATCGGTGAATTGAAATTTATTTTTTGATAGTCTGCAAATTAATAGGTCTACCCCCCTCACCACCATGAATTGTTGTTTAGGACGGCCCTATGTGAAGGAGTTCGCATTACAATTATTGGACCCCTTAAAAACAGTTAATCGTCGTTGTACACAATGTACAGTGTCAACCCTCCTACAGTAATATCCTACTATATTTTGTATATAAAAAAAAAAAATCTTTTTTTATATGTTGAATATATCATAATAACGCGGTTAGATATACGAATTACAGACACCATAACGATTGGGATTTGTAACACCTTTATAAGCACTTATATACAGAACAGTATATATACTATTGAATAGTCTTATCGTTGTTTATTTAAAAAAAATTCGCTGCAATACAGTAATCGTCTTACGTTCTTCCTTTGCCGTCCTGTCGATCGGGATTAGCTCCATGTTCTAATAGCATCTCAGTCGCGTCCGCGTGGCCTAATGTCACGGCGTAGAACAGAGCTGAGCAACTGTTGCTGTCCACTGCGTCAACTTCGCATCCACACAACGTCAAAAGTCCGTCTACGCATTCCACGTGTCCTCGACTGGCCGCACAGTGCAACGCTATTCGATAACAACGACATTTGATTATTCTTTACGAAACGCATTTATCATGATTAATCGCAGCAGGCGACGATCGCTAAATCGATGATTATGTATAAAAATATTTTCAATATTATGGATCGTCGTATTAGACATTGGTATTATATTATAAACGTATAGCCTTATAGATCATATCAGATCAATCATTATAGATGCCACCTGCTAGTTTACCACCTGCAGTGTAGCTGAACCTAAACTTGTACATTAGCTGAAGCGATTGCTTCGAACAATAATTTTAGTCATTATATATTGGGTCCTAAGTCAATAATTATAACTAACTTTTGCCAGTTGGGTTCATGGTAATATTAATTGTATGATGGAGTTGACGCCACTACCCAAGGATAGGTACTATACCATTGATTATATAATATGCACGTAGCATACACATACATAGTTATAATCATTATACGTATATTTTAAAATTCAAAGTAACTTCAACAATATTTAACACCCCAATTTTAAAGTCTCCGACTTTCTGTTTCGATTTGTAAGCAGTTACCTGTCAGTCCATCTTTGTCATGCGATTCGACGTTTGCTCCACCGTTCACCAAAGTTATGATAGCATCCGCACTACCTGAACAAATTATATTAAAACCATTTAATGTAACAATTTAAAACCATAAGATTTTATGAATATAATACATAATAAAAAAAGATCAAACAGTTATAAAATAGGCAAAGTATAAAAAATAAAATTTGTTAAGGTACTTCATGTTATTTTAGCAATAAACAGATATTTCAAATTTTTTTTTAATACAATTTACTCGAGTTTATTGAATGGTCAGATTATATAATATATATATTATATAGCTAGTGCGCTACCTATGTTACACATATTATTATACATTTATACACAATTGTTGTATATCTTCCAAAATCTTCCAACAACAATTCAAACATTCAAGGAATTATTAATTATTTCTAATAAATAAAAAAATACCTATATAATATATACCGAGGTATAAAGTTATTACATAATATATAGATTACGAGTTTAAATAATATTACAATGATGAGGGTATTGATTGTCGATATTATATAGGTCATAGTCCATAAGCTATAACCCATAGGTGATCGATATAATGATACATGGTATAATATGTATTGCAGTCGCGACATTAAATGTTCATTAATACTTTTAACTATACTTTAGTTTGTAATATTTATATTAGTTATAACCCCTGTCCCCCCTAGAATTTGTTTTTGTGTAGGGTATGCACCTGGCCATGCCTGCGGTACATTGAACTGGAGAGATATAACGATTAGCGACTATCGTTAATATATTATACAACTCTGAATTCGTCTACAATTCGTTATGAAAAAAATAAAATTGTTCCTACAACCAGGGCTTGAAACCATTACTAAGTTAATCAATTTACAGAAACGATTTTGGATATCAGTTACCGGTTTTATACCAGTCCTGTTGTTAGAGGTAACCAATTACCGGTACTATGTTCAAAATTACAGGTTACCGATAAATGATAACCGCTTCCAAAACATGTCTATACTTCGTCTGTTGAGAGTTGAGTCGTGTGCCTTTTATCGTATTCTGATTGATATTATAGTTCATAGGTAACGGTAACAGTAGGTACTCAGTATTTATAAATACCGGTAATCAGTTCTCAACTGGTTAAAACATATTACGTTATTATAAAAGCGCATTCACAGCTACGCCGTGTGTCGTGTCGTACGAAGGCTTGGTTATTATATGGTTACGACTGGTAACCAATACGGTTTTAAATTGAGCAGTAGTCAATTCTTGGTATACTCGGTTGAAACTTGGTTATTACATGATACTAAAAAAGTAATATCCAATCATAATACGATTTGATCGACACGACACGACACACAACGCAGCTGTGAATCCTGCTTAACGTTTTATGTTAGCTGAAAAATTGTCATGGTAACCGGTAACCGTTAACCGGGAATACAGATAGGTTTATAATAACAGTAACCGATTGTAGGTTCCCTAAAATTCCGGTAACCGGTTTCAAGCCCTGTCTACAACTGCAAATACAACAATACCAAACATTATTATACAGAATCATTTTTTCAATAAAATTGAGAAAAATATTAAATAATACCTACACGATATATTTTTATTAAAACGTATTTACTTTGAGGGGACGTGGTCAGACCAGCGAATCCCAAATTTCCTGACGTTTGGCTTAGTGTGGCTTTCCAACCCAGCTTTCAAAAACTTATTATAGTCGTGGACAAATGCCTCCCCCCCCCAAAAAAAAAAAAAAAATGACGACGCCATTTATATATTATTATGCTTTGGCGATGGTCGTAAATCGTTTATACCCGCGCTGGCTGCCCACAAAATCGGTTGGCGTCCGTGTTTGTCGGCCACGTGGACGTCGGCGCCGAACGACAGTAACAGCTGCAACACGCGGACACCGGTGTTCCGAGCGTCGGCTGAACGACACGCTCCGTTGCCGCACATCTGAGCGGCGTAATGGACGGCGTATCCACCGTGCACGTCTGCCGAACTGGTTGTGCCGCCGTGGCTGAGCACCAACTCGAGAGCATCCACGTCTGCGCACACTGCGAACATAATATAGACACGGACAAGTGGTGAGACAACCCGTCAGCGGAAACAATCGTATTATATTAATATATTATATATTTTATGCGAAAGGGTATAGAAAGTATTTTTACGATTGAATATCCAATTTCGTAAAAAAAATTAACTTTAATAACTTATAAAAAATGACTACTATGTATTTTCAATATTTTTAACTACTCATAAATCGATTGTGTCGAAAACTACTGTTGCGTCTTGTGTAGATATTACGGTTTCCGTTATTAATGTTTTCTGAATATTAAGAAAAGTAGTGGGAATTTTCTACATACGACTTCCAAAAGAACCTACTTAGGTCTCAGACAACATTTTCTACCAAAATAATCACTCTTAATACTGAAGTTTGAAGAATTTTTTTTCTTTAAAAAGTGTCGTCACACAAAAAAGCTCATTGTTATACCAACTGGATTTTCTGGATTAATATTATTATTTGCAACAATTTAATTTAGTTTATATGGTTCATAAGTAATAAGTCATAATAATTATGATGGAATTTAAATAAAAACTTTATTGAATTTTTTTTAAATTAAGTTAAATGTTTATGATATATTAAGAATAATCTGAACTATTAAAAATGAAATGATACAATCTAATGCATAAAACATTTGTTAGACTATACCTATACGTATTTTTAATGGGAGGGGTTAGGTATAATGCATACGGAAAATAGAGTTCATAGGAAATATTTTTAAATATTCATTTGAAACAATAACAAACTTATAGTAGATATACCTACCTATATGTAACGGTAAATTACTATGTAGATATATTTTTTAATGACCCTACCCAAGATGATACACCACGCAATATGTTATAAATAATTTAAAAGTTATTGATTTTAAGCTGACTGTAAAATAAATATTAATATTTATCAGTGACCCAGTAACAAGAAAGTCAAAAAATGCATCAGACGCAGTAGATGTCGTGAGTACCTCGTCATTGAGTAGGTCACTGTAATGGATGAGCTAAAATTAAATTCAATGATAAATCATTGCATACGAAAAACGATTCTAACTTCTGAGCGGAAACGGACTGTCAGCTCATATTTGATTATACACTTTATATTGCTATTATAATTTATAGTAATTTATTTTTCTATTAGTATAATACAATTGATATTCAATAGGTCGAAGTAATTTTTACCAAAAACAAATGGTGTCTGTTAATATAATATTATTTTATTTAATATTACTAAATACCTGCTATTACCTATAGACTTAAAAGTGAATACTATCGTACCACGTAGACTTTCATGATTAGGTTCATGGTATAAATAGCTTAAAATAAATCTTTTTTAGTGAAAAATTCAGGTCTCTAAAACCATTAATTTTTAATTACAAAAAAAAACAACATTTTATCTAAAACTTAATGATTAAAATAAATTACAGTTGTTACGGTATTTTACATTTGACCCTCAAACGTACCATATAGATCTCATTTTCTACCATTTACCAACCTTAAAGTTGAGATTCAAAGCATTTATTACTCCGCTCATAATTTAAAAGTTAATATCACATTGGAAAATCTTAATAAATAAGTACAATATATTTATATACATATATTTTTAAATCGCATTTTATTTTGCTATTTTGTGTCATATTCACCAAACAAATTTTTAGCTTACTAGCTCTGTTATATTTCTGACGTAAACTAAGTAATCGAAAGGAAGTCTATATATGCTTTATATTGCTATCAATTATCAATAGACAATAATTACTATTTTACAAAACACTATATTGTTTAATATAATAAATTTTAATAAATAGAAACTTGTTCATAGTTAAACCATTATTGTATTTATATTGTGTATATGTTATAAAATTGTTGCTAACGTGTGACTCATTTCATATACTCATAATATACCTATTATGATGTCATATATTTTAATAAGTTAATTTATTATGCACTTACACCTGTTTACCGTTTACGGCACGATTCCGACTTTTTTTTATACGATATAATTTATAAACATGATAAAATAAAATAATTCACGAAATATATCAAAACCTATAATCATATAATTATTATCATTGCGTCCTTATTATGATAAACTTTTAATTTTCAGTGTTCTTATCCGCGTTATACACTTATCGATACGCAGCTTGAAAATTTTTCTGTTTCCCTATTCTCTATAATATAGAACATATTGATTTAAGAACAAATTATTAATTGTTATACATATATATTTAAAAAAAGGTATATATTATTATGGTTCTATTGTATTTTGAATAAAAACTTATAGAGAATGACTACCTATCTATGAAAGTTTTTTTTTCATAGTCACGCGATCTTCTATAAAACAATTCCAGTTATTCAAGTTATGTAGCTTAGAATAATAATATATTAAAATTATATTTCCCTATACCTTATTGTGATCGATTTATTATTAGTAATATACCTATGTTGCATACTGATTTTTTTTTATTTCATAGATATATCATGTAAGTATTAAAGTCAATAGTAATATACTCATATTGAAATATTATAAAAAACAAAATTAATTCAAACTTATACATTTAATATACCAACCTACCAGAGGTGTTATGTAATAATATATTGTATATAATATACATGACATACTTGGCAAAGAATATAAATATCATCACTCATTAGTCAGTTATTCTCATTTCTCAGATGAATTTATATAATATGGACAATCAGAGACATTTATAAATTTACCACTTAAAAAAATGTGTCACAATAACAACTATAAGGATAAAAAAAAATTGCAAGAGCAACAAATACTCAAAATGTAATATACCTATATAACTATATGTGACATGTCAAATCTTCAGGTTCGTTGGTCATAAAATAATTTTGTATAATTTAAGAGCGTTACAGAATTACAGAAATGACAAGGGAATTTTTTCATATTTTTTCTATGGTTAATTTCTTATAAACTGCACCACTTATATTCTCTGATCATCAATTTTAATATACTATATTGTTATAATAATATTTAAAAAAGGCGAGGAAAACACACACATATCTATATACCTATATCACTAGAGTCCTACTAAGGAATTTAGGGGCCTTGGCTAATTTTTTGGTGGGGCCCTTAACTTAAAAATATAAATTCATTTTTTGGTATGTTGTTTTATATAATCAATTTATATTTTAAGATTATAAATAAATTATATCATATGTCACAAGTAATTTTATTATTTGATCTTGATTGATATAAATAAATCGTATATGACTATATTAGTATATTACAGTATATGTGGCCCTAATTTTGTCAGCCCCCCTAAGTAGGGCTCTGCACATCACAATACTATTTATTTCAGGCTAACCTAACGGAATACCTACTATAAAGCTATTGGCTGTAATAATTACGAATTATTATAGGTTGTAATAGTCAATACATATCTATAGATATAGGTAATACACAAATACACTACCTAACCTATATAACTAGGTAGGTATATTATATTTATATACCAAACAATACTAAAAAGTACCTACCGATATAATTTCTCGTTATTTAATTATGTGTTACAATTAACATTACATATAGGTAATAATATTATCTAATAAGTCAAAAATCATAAGTCACAACTAATAACTGTTGGTTGATGTGCGTTTAAACTTTAAGATACCATAATTATATACCTGTCGCCCAATGTACAGTCGAGTGACCTTCAGCATCTCGCTTATTTGGGTCCGCCTGGCCGGACACGAGCAGGAATCGAACTAACGGCAAATTACCAGCGATTACAGCCAAATGTAGAGCCGTGTGACCATCGTCGTCGGGTATATCGACTATTGATGGATCGGCTTCCAGCAGAAGCTTAGCGCAGTCTGCATCGTCCTCGTCGTTTTCGGCACAGTAATGCAACGCAGTCTTAAAAACACTATCCCGTTCTACCACTGTCAATGGCTGTTCAAAAAAAATTGAGTTAAATTATCAAAATGCAACACAACGCGATAACATGTGAATATTATTCTGATGAGTTAAATCAATTAATTTCACCATCAACAGTACCTACATTTAATAACATATTTTGATAAATTAATTTATTTTAATTACGTGTGATTGTTGTTTGTTACATAATTTTTGTTATGCAATACAATAATAGTTATTATTTACTTTTTCTTCTAGGATTAGTTTGACTTGTTCGGATCGTCCGTACATACATGCTTTCATTAAAGGCGTTAGACATTTGTCATTGAAAACGTGTGATGGCGACCCATCGAAATATACTCGTTTTCGAAATTCAGTTGTAGTGGTGGTCCGTAATGTAGTCATTATTAATTCGTATTATATCTAACCTAAAACAGATTTTTATTTACATTTACAAATATAGCCAATATAACTGTATAGGTACTTGACTTTAAGATATAATTATAATTTATACAAACATAGATGATAATAAAATTATTATTGTGTATTTGTGTACCTATAATACCTGATTTTAGTATTTTAATTTCTAATCCAGTGCTGGATTACGATCATAATATGAGGAGGGCTATATACCTTTAGTAAGGCCCTTTTACCCGAAACAATTTTTTTTTAAAGTACAGATTTAGTGATTTGTGTTCAATAATACCCACATAAAATTTTGACCCAATATTAATATTAGCATCTTGCATATACCATAACATTTTCAAAATATTTTGACTTATTTTGAGCTGTTTATGGACATTTTCAGTTTCCAATTTTTATTCTATAAATATCAATAACATTTTATTTGTAGTGGAAAAAAGCTTGAAAATTTAATAGAAGGATTCTAATATATTTTTTCAAAGGCACATGAAAAATATTAAAAATCGAATCAAATTTTTTTTTTATAAACATTGAAAGTTCAAAAATTGACAAAATATGTAAAAATCACGAATATTAGCAAATTATTTTGTGTTAAGAATTCGTAAAAATTTTTCTTTTTAAATCTAAGATTTGAAAATGTAATACGAGATTCCTCATAATATTGTCTACCTTTATCAAAAAAAAATGTCTACAAGAAAGTCAAATTAAATTTATATGAGCGTTTGAAGGTCATATTTTTACAACATTGGATATTGTTGATTACTCATGTAACGATTTTCTACTTTTGTTGTAATTCAAAAACGAATACTTGTAGATTCATGAAAATTTCACTGAATGTTTATTTTATCAATTCCTATATTTGATAAAATTTTCATAATAATTTAACTCGTTTTGAACTATTTACGTACATTGTCAGTTTTCGATTTTTTTTTTTTGTTTTTTTTTCTATAATTGTCAATAAAATTGTATTTGTTAGGTAAAGAAGCGTGAAAATTTAATACAAGGCTCCTGATATATTGTTACAATAGCAGATGAAAAATATTAAAAATACATAGGCACAATTTTTTTTTATAAGTAATTTAAGTTCGAATTTTGACAAAATGTAATAAATATTTTGTAGTTAAAAATGTATAAAATATTCAATTTTTATATCTAAGGATTGAAAATTCAAAACAATTTTCCATGTGACCATCTAAATAGGTTATATATAAATTACTTTATTCACAAAAATATCATCAAATATATACTTAGTAATATCATAGGCTGACTGACCGTCTTCGTTCAGAATCGTTTTTCCTATACATGTATACCTCATTGATATAATATCATTGCAATGATATTATATCAATGAATTCAAATATAGCACCATCCAATATAGTGACCCACTTGCAGATCGACATCCACTTGTTACATATTAAGTTATATTATAAAATTTATTTCTTTACATTTAATTTGTTTATAGTTTTATAAAGTAAAACGAAGTACGATATTTTTGTACTAGTCAAAATATGTGTTTGATGTTTGATTTACTGGCCATTAACTTACTGTTAAACTGATGGGTAATTATATCCACATATATTATCTCCACATCTATATAGATTGATTATAATAATACACGTTCGTCATCGAATACCAAAACCTATTTTTGGTGTGTTTATAACAACAATAAATAGTTGAATTGAAGAAAAAATAAAATAAATGCTTCGATTTTCATCTTTAATATCTTTTTGAGCGGGGAAGAGAATCTAGTTGGTACTTTAAAGAAGTCAAAAATAGAAATTTCCAGTAATTTTCAAAAGCGACGAGAAAAACAAAAAAAAAATGAAGGAAAACGGTAATTATACACAAGATTCAAGTTTTTGACAAAATGTATTTTTAATGTTTTATGTAACTAAAAAAAAAAAAGTATAACTGTAGAAACATGACATTTTTTTTAATTATAAATTATTTATTATTGGACAATTATTCGTCGTTTTCTATAAATATTTATATTGATTTTATCCATGATTTTAATAAGAATGCATATACCATTATGCGGCTTTTGTAGTGTCTGGCTAGTTTCTTATAAAAAAGAATTCATTCCGTTCCTTGTTCCTAAGAAAAAAAGAATACTTTCCTTTGTCAAATGAACGTGTTCCTCAGTCATCTTTTAGTTCCAAATAAAATAAAAATTCTTATTTAATCATCAATGTTTTTTTTTTGCATACTTTTTTAATTTTTAATTACAATATATACCTATACAAGTAAGTATATATTAATTATATAATTGTAATTTTATAATTATATTTTGAGATTTTCTTCAAAATTAAATTGTTGATCTGCGTATGTCGACTGTCTCATCGTTTATTGTTATAAATAATAATAATAATAATAATGACTAATTTCTATATAAATGTTAACTTATACCTAACCCATGAGAAAACATACCTACTAATAGAGTGACTAATGACTAACGAGTAACGAAGAACTTCGATACTCGATAACGATCACTGTCTAAATTATTGGAACTATAGGTACTCTATTTCAAATGAGAACGCACCACATCGTACATCGTCATCAGAGGCGGCCAGCAACACGCCCCTACATATTATAGTTATGATAAATTGTTGAATACTATTGTAAGAATACACTCTGAAAGTTGGTGTATTTTTTTATTAAAAAAAAAATAATAATAAAACAGTTTTTTCTGTTCAAAACGATGCGTTAAACAAAACAAATTGTTTAGAACACAGTTTGAACTGTTTAAAATTCAAACAATTTGTTTTGTTTAAGACATCGTTTTGAACAGAAAAATACCGTTTAAAAAAAACCACAATATCCTTCGGATTTTACACTCTTTTAAACAATTAACAAAACGTTTGAGTTATTAACTGTTTTAAATAGGTATATTGTTGAAACTAGATACCTATTTAAAACAAGTTGCTTAAAAATCACCCAAGCTGTATTTCTAAACAATTGTATACTGTCAAAAACAAAACTACAAAAATAATCATCGAAATTGCCAGAAAATTATGACTTTCCCCCCACCCCCCTAACCTTATCTCGGAGCCGCCCCTGCACTCTGGAATATAGTCATGTAATATTATGCTCCGTAAAGTTACATATATGTATCAGTTAACAAGTTAACAGAGGTCAATATTATTGAAAAAATACAGTGCCCCCCTGGATTTTTAAAGATGGACGCCCTTTTTATTGGTATATACGATATACCTACCTGTTTAAGTAATGATAGTCGTGAAATTCGGATGGAACGAGAAAGGTACACAGATTGGCGGGCCTTAGTAATTGTTAAAGAGATATGGCATGTGTGGCATATATTGTCAGTGTGGTTTTTAAGGCCGATAGGTAACTAAGTACTACAAAAAATAATATATAAGACATAGCATAACTGATAAAAGTTATTGGAATGCTAAATATTTTTTTAACAATCACATATTGAAATACTATGATTTGCAGGAAGCGAACAAATGTAAGCCCTTATTTAAATTTGGTCTAAAAATTTAATTTTCATAAGGCGAAAACATTGAAAAAACTATTGACTGTGAAGCAATAAACAAAATGGAGTATTTATTTTCAAAGGCTATATGTACATTCTGGAATATTTATTATATGGACATAATATGGTCTATGACCTTGTCACATGATTATTTGGAAATCGATTATGCACGCAAAAGTTGAGCGTTAATTTTATTCGGACACACAATGACGCAGTATAGTAGACATTAACCGATGTCTTGAGGTCGAGGTCGAGTGTTTTCGACCCAATTACCATTAAAATAATAATCGGCTAGCCAAAGGTCAATCTTTTTGATTACCATATAATTCGCGTGTACAAAGACCAAACGCTTGTGGTGGTGATGTTATCCTGAATGGCTAGTTTTGTATAATATCTTATGTAGCATTAACCCGATTTTATTATCGCCTACTTTAGACATTTTCTAGTCATAAAAAGTCTATGCTTTTTTTTATCAGTTGACCTCATTGTGCCACAAGAAGGATGCCCTACTGAGTAACAATTGTATAATATCATATTATAATAGCTCGTTTAATGGTTATTTTTACAACTTGTATTGTTTATTTGATAAACTCAAAACACTAAAAACAGTTGTATTTCAAACGAATCTTAAAAATAAGGTAACGATTAAACAGTTTATTAATTCCGATAAAAAAATACTTTTAACACAATTCTTGCGATTATACAATTTATGCTATAACTATAATAACTACAATAACTTATTATGAACACTGTTTATAATTTTCAAGCAGCTAGGTACCTACCCTATTGGCTATTTCATAAGAAAATATGGATAGATATTTAAGACATAAATAATATTTTGAGATATACTTTTTTATAAACCAAATGAAGAAAGGTGATGGGTCTACAGTCCTAATTTGGGTTTTTCCATTCACAGACATTTATTAATTCGTTCAAATAAGTACATACCTATTCTAAATACCGTAGTATTAGACTATCATAATATTTAATCTTCAATGCATTATTTTTGGATTTCAATAGGGATCAAATTAACTTAATATATAAATACAGCTTTATAATTTATATAACCTACATTTCCAATTTCCAAAGACAGTTACAAATTACAATATCACGTCAAACACATTATCACATTATTTCAAATCTATTAACCATAACATTACAAATCAACCCAGTTCAACATTAAAATTGAATGGTAAAAAATGAACCCAAATGATTAATATAACTTATCAGTTATCTGTAAGTGTGGATCTATCATTTTCTGTTATTATTTCTGCCAATATTCATCTTATAAACCTATATATTATTATTTTTGTGAGTAACTTAAATACATTATAGGTATATTATACGATTTGGTTATAAGTATCATCATACTTTACATACATTGTAAATATTCAGCTTAAAAAAAATGGAACTGATTTTTATCTAAATTAGTTATATTATTTTGCTATGTAACTTGTAACTTTTATAAGTTAAAATAAATTAACTACTTTGCCCGGCCTTGCAATATAGATAAGTGATAACCACCTACCCAGTGGCATAGCTAGGGGGGGTTTTGGGTGTTTAACCCCCCCTCCCCCATCCCATTTCATAATCTTTTCTATGCCACTGTATCAACACCATACAACAATAATATGAATAGGAGTTTTCACTTTATTACTTAGATCTCCCTAAAAAGTGATTATACATACTAGGACATTTTTTATATTGCAGTTGCGCACTGCCATTATAAACTTATGACAATTTTTAGGTTAATTGTAGTTAAATTCCTAAATTACTGTTCTTGTTTTTATTATAATATAGATAGGTATTAGGTAGGTATAATTTTATTATGCATGGCAATTTTTGTTCACATAAGTAATAAAACAATTATATAGCTTATAGTTTTGAAGAACTATTACTTTATTTTCTTGTATGAAATCTAATACTTTTGACTTGTGGCTTGTGAGTACCTATTAAACTACGACTACCTACCTACCTATTAAGAGTCATAAGGTAATAATTTTAATAAGGACAGTAAAAACTAAAAACACGAACATTCATAAAAAAAGATAACGAAGTTAGTTAAACGTGTCTAAGAAAACTGTTATAACAATTAAAAGAAAAATAAATAATTTTTAGATAGGTAGGTAGGACGTAGATACTAACAATTTGTATGAAAAACATTAGGTTATAATAGTCTGTATATTATGTAACCTACCTACCTGTAATAGTACTACCACTATAAAATACTTCGTATTTTTAATTGTATCCTTTTACAAGAATAAAAATGAAACCCATAACTAGGGAGGTACATATGTAATGAAATATAGCCTATAGGTTAGCATTCAATTCTAAAATTCTTCTTTATACCTATGTATTATTCATAACAGCAGTGGATTTAAACGAATTAAGCAATTGAGCGCCGTTTCTATATAGATATTTCTACCCATATCATATAGTAATCGCACAGACAATATTCAAGAACACTATCCACTAGGTATAATAATTATGACTTATGAGTCGACTGTAGATTATATCCCATAAGCTTTGAAGGCTGTTTTTGAATATAAAAAAAGAAATAACGTTTCCTGATAACTTACTAATTCAGTTTTACCTAAATTAACATAAAGTGCGCATTTGCGCAACAACAAATTTATCATTTATCAATAATTTTCAAAATACTTAACTATCGAAAATCACAATGCATAACTTCTGAATTCATTCGGCTTGATACAAATGTGTACCAACAGTTCAATACAAGTTTCCTCATAAGTTGTAATTAAAAAAAAGTTTTGAACGTTCATCCACATTTTTTTATAAGTGTTTGAAGTTAGAATTTTGACAAAATTCTACTATTTATATCTAAGATAATTTAAAAATTTAATACAAGGTTCATCATAAGTTATTCTACTGATAACAAAAAAAAAAGGTTAATGGAAAGTTAAATTAATTATCTATGAGCATTTGACGTTTAAATATTTTTGACATATTTTGATATTCACTCGTTTCTTCTCAATCGAATTTTAATATTTCGTTATTATTTAAAAACGAATATTCGTATATACTTATTACTACAGAAATTTTACAAAATATTTATCTAATAATTTTCTATACATGATAACATTTTTAAAATACTGTAATTCCTATTGAGCTTATTTATAAACATTTGAAATTACAGAAATTCAAAAATATTTAAGATTCATAGGCAAGATTATCAATACAATTTTTTTTGCAAAAAATTATGGTCCAAATCTTAAAAATGTAATACAAGGTACCTACGGCATAATAAGTTGTTAGACATATTATAAATATAAAAATACATATTCACAATATTTTTTGATAAGAGTTTAAAATTAGAATATTAATGACAACCGTTGTGCATTTTGTAGTTAGAAATTAATAAAAAATGTTTATTTTATACCAAGGTTTGAAATTTAAAAAAAAAAAATCCTCACAAGTTTTTCTACTTAAAACAAAAACAAAAAGTTTACCGGAAATTCAAATTATTTTTACTGAGAGTTTATAGTAATTTTTCGACATTAAATATTCACCAGTAATTTAACAATTTCTCATCGAACGAATTTCTTATTTTACTTTAATTCAAAAACAATTATTGTCAATAGATACTTAAAAATGTCACAAAGTGTTTCTATTATCATTTCCTATACATGATAAAAACTTTAAAAATATTTTGCCAAATTAAAGGCATGAGACATTTTTGTCATTTTTTTTATAAATGTCAATAAAAAATTATAGGTACGTTAAAATTTAACTTAATAGTTGATAGGTATAATAACAGTTAAAAAATATTAATGATTTTTTTTTATAAGCATTTAAAAATGTAACGAAATTGATCAATATTTTGAAATTTGCTAATTATTTTTAGATGTAGTGTATAAAATGTTTATTTTTTACAGCTAGGGATTGAGAATTTAAAATAACGTTTCTCATAAGTATCATCAATTAACGTTTCTCATAAACGCAGATTTTTTAGGTATTTTAAGTTCATATTTGGACGAAATTAGATATTTAAATGAAGAATAATGATTTTAGTTATTTTGTTGTAATTTAAAAATACTGTTCGGGGTACCTACTTGAAACTTTTAAAGCGTAGGTATCATATAAAATACATATAGTTTGATCAAATTAATACAACCAAGCTGTATGAGGTACTTTTTACTAATATTACTAATTTAGTAAAATTAATTACTTTAAATTGCAATAATATTATCATAAAATATATAGATACATAGTAATATACCTAGGTTGACAGACCGTCCTCACTCAGAATCGCTTTTCGTACCTATACAATGATTTTACATCATATATTATTAAATTCAAATTTAACACATCCATAAATCCAGTACAGTGGCCCTATCGTAATTTACTGAGGGTATATTAATATTAAAAATGTTATATTAATTTGAGTGATATATTCAGTAAACTAGTAAATAGTTAAATTATACGAAACTACATACACTACTACGCTATTACCTATACTATTCTTTATTTATAGGTACATAATGTAATGTGTATTATGAATTAAAGAAAAAATAAAATACGAACGGTATATTTATATTTTAGAAATACAATTAACAATACACTGCAGGTAAATAACTGCCTAGTATAAAGTCAACACTGTTTTATTTTTCATTAATTTTATTAAATCTACAAATTAGCATACTTATATTTTTTACAGTTTTACAATATACCGACTGTCTGATTAAATATGTCTGCATTTTGTATTTTATTCTTAAAATTAATATTCTATAATTACATAGATATAAAGTTAACTTGATTTTATCCAATTAACTGATATGTTTTATTTTATGTTTACATGTATTTTGTTACGTTATTCTAATTTATTATTGGTTGTGAGGGGAGCAAAGCAACATTACCAATTTAAAGCACTTTTAGCTTATGGGCGTCCCTGCGTTATAGGTAGGTACTCGTACATCTAATATTAAACGTAGGTATTAACATGGGTGTAATATTCAAGAAGTCAAATAGGTACAATTATATATATTATTACATATTATTACATATTATTAAGTAAACGATTTGGATTCGGTAATAATAAGGGTGGTTAAAGTACTTAAAGCTCAGGAAAGCCCCATGAATTTTATGAATTTTACTAAAAATAATAAGTTATTATAGTCTTTGAAAGATATTTACCACCACTTTATTTGATGAGTTAAAGTCTTTTTTCTAAATATTGTTTTTCACAATATTTTAAATAATTTTTCTTCTATAAATCTAGGGAAGAATTGAAGAATGTGAAATAATCATAATTGTGGTTCACGAACAAGGCGAGCTGCTTTTTTTGGTGTGGCATGAATTGTGTAATTTAAATTTGTGGTGTTTTTAATATTTTTCCTATGACAAAAAGTGATTCTCCCACCTCTGGTTACGGTGCAAACCTCTCAAATGATAAAATATAGGTATCAACTAAAAATATAAATAAAATTCTTATTAAAATATTACGTACCTTCAACGAATGACCAACATCAGCTGATTGTTCGTATATTATATTTCGTGAAAACAGCAAGGCGTTTACTTACCGATGGCACATGACCGACTGTGGATTGTGCTCGCTAACTGTAGTCTAATGTCTTGGCGAGCGTTTTGTCGAAACGTTCCGAGCTGCGAGTCGTCAAGACAACCCAAACACACGAACTCGGAACGAAACACGATACCTACATTATTATTATTATTATTATTATTATTGTGTGCGGTATCCGTTTAAAATCACCATCGACATTTGGCAAATGCTTATATGTATACATCTACCTACCTATATCTACAGTTTTAAAATACGCGATGTCGCGATTATATAGCGCCTGCATTATTAAGACGCATTATTTTGTAATTATAATATTACCTAGTATAACAGCCCGATGTAGGGTTTAGTTTTGATGACTGAGCAACAACCATAACTGATATAGCAAGGCCGTAACTGAAAACAAATTTTGTGAGATTTTTAAAAATATTTTGTTTTAAATATAAAATTATTCTTGTTACGATTATATAGTCAATATTATATAAATACAACTGCTAAAATGTTTCTTATTTTTAACAAATTTCGGTGGAGTCCGAACGTCAGGTAAACCCCCTATCCTTAACTGGCATGTTGAATAATAGAACATGTCTTAAAATGCCAGTGTTTTAATTAACTAATTACATGGTACCTAATTTTTAACGTACAGCGTGTTACCTACAGGTGTTACTGTAAAGTTGAAAAATACCTATTCGATTTGCCGAATTATGGTTACAATAGTCAAATGGTTATCAATTATTACTATTGGTTTTGTTAAAATTAAATTACAAGGTTCCTCTAAACCGGCAGAAGATATCTGAACTGAGGTAGGTACACTAAAACTACTAAAGTGTTAGCTCCCCCCCCCCCTGACATTTCAATGGATTTCTGCCTATGCGTATATTTCAAGATGATATTATTGTAGCTGGTTCTTTCCACTATCATAGAGCATAATGCTTGATTAAGCAAATAACAAAATGTAGATAATGTATTAAAATATATCAATGCCTAAAATGAGTAAAATTAAAAAGTGAAAATTTTTTACAAATACCTACATATCATCTATATTGAATATTTGAGTGTTGAGTCGTCACAGGTTAGATGAGAATTGCTTACACACATTAACGAAACACACGGATACTATTAAAAAGCCATTGTTCCAGACAATAAAATGTTGTTAAAATCATTTTTATGTTTGATTACATAGGAGTTATACGACATTTATTCCAAACTCTGCAAATATTATTTTAAAACTATTATTGTACCTACATGATTTTACGGAATGGAAATAAATGGAATTAAACAAATTTTCAGTCTACAACTGAACATACGTACATGGCACATACATGGGGATTTTAAAGCGATTAAGAAGATGAATATATCGTCCAATGCATGTACCACAGTACCAGCACTTCGTAGATTATATGTGAGTCACAGAAAGTCACAGAAACGTTACAAATTAAGTAAGCGAGAACTTCATTGAGATTGCTTTCAATTATATTTCCCACAATTTATTGTTGAACTAATAATAAAAGAAACCAATAGATATGCATTTTGAGTAATTCATTCCCTAAAAAATCTTAACGTTATAAAAAAATACAGTTTGGCATAAGTGGCCTTTAACTATTTCCGAAGTGTACATATATACATTTTTTTCAATAATTTTATATCCTAGTTTGGGGTATACTAGACTGGCCTTTTATATACCTACCTTGTATAGAGGGCGCTCTTCACGTGTGACTTGTGACTGCACGATAATAATTATTAGGTATTGTAGTATATTATATCAATACAGGTACATGCCACATGGTACCTGTAATTTAAAATTTTGCTATTTATTTTCGCGAATTATATTATAAAATATTATTATATTAAACTGGCTGATCCCGGCACTTCGCTGCCCGTTAAATGTACCAACTCTACTCAAACTTTATTCAATTCTTCATTTAATATTCGGTGTATGGTGTTCAAAAATCAAAATGTATCTTAACTTTTCCGTTTCCCAGAATAAAAATTCTGATTCGCAGCAATATATTATCAGGTAGGCAATCTACCTGCGGTAGATCGAGGACCCCGTGCTGTTTTGTACGTATAAGTGTATGATTTAACTCTAAAATATCAAAATTCAAAGTTATACCAAGTTGTAGTACAAAAAATAATACAAATCAACAAACATACCCGATTAACCAATATATAATACACTTTTATTATTTTAATATGCAATAATAAACTAAATTTTTATTTTATTATTTAGTTGATTTTTTTTCTGCACCAATGTCGCCATTATTGTATTTTTTACATCCAGATTTCCTACTTTTCTGGTGGATTTTCCTAAAATTTTCTTTAGTAAAAACCTTCTCCTAACGAACATCTTAAAAAAATATTGAGTTAAATCGGACTAGCCGTTCTCGATTGCTGAGGTATAACGAACATTTTTCACGCTCCATTTTTATATATATAAATTAGTTACAGTCCCACGAAAGCCCTATAGGAAAAAGAGTTAAATGATAATAGTACGGTATTATTGTATAATTGTACATACAATGACAACACTAATGTGATTATACTGTACCTACATCAGTGTTGTATGTCTGACCGGCAGAACTACCACAGATACTCTATTATAGCCTAGCCTACTAGTATCCAAAGATAGTATCTTAAATCGTGCTCATGACTAGAGCTTGTTATAAAAACAATTTTTATGGGTTTTCGTTACAAGAATAATGGTTTAGGTTAGGGATTTTATTTAATTTCTTATATTTTGAATTCATGTACAAAGTCATAATATAATAAACTATAATAATATACAACATATAATTTATAAGATTTTAGCTCATAAAAATAAAGTGATACACTGACACAACATTTCTGTAAGCCCCGTTCACACGATCAAATTATTTGATCGTGTGAACGGGGCTGTAGAGATTTGAATCTCACAGACAAATTGTATGACATTGCAAATTAGGGGAGACTGGCTTAATATTACATACCACTTTTTAATTTAAAAAAAAATTGAAGAAATAATGTTAGTTAACACATGAAACTTGAGCAGCATTTTTGTATTTATATTATACACATATTTCTGAAGTCTAATTGTACATTTAATACAAACAAATAATTTTAATTCACTTTTTTTTAAATGTACCTACCTACTATGTCATTTGTATAAGCAACCATTGTATACTGGGCAATAGAAATAAATTATAAAATTTTTGCAATTTAATAGTTTAATCAATTTTTTTTATTATAAATAGCAACACTTTAGAAATATATTTTAATATAATTAATATAATAATATAAATATGAAAATAATATAATAATAAACACTGCTATGTCATTTTGCCTGATATCATACAAGTTTTTTTCAAAGTTTTTATGGCCAAAGTATTATAATAAGCTTATTTATAAAATAATTTTAGTATTACTTGCCTTTTTATGTTCAACTTCAAATAAAAAAAATTGAAGGAACATAGTTTTATATTTTAAAATTAATTTTTAAAAATGATTAAAAAAAAATTTGATAAGACAAAAAGCCACAGATATATACTAATATATACTATTAGTATATATCTGTACTAAAAAACACATTTTTGTTATCAAATTCTCTGATAAGGTCAAAACCTGTGGTCACTGTATACAATTGTATGTAGGAGGTTTTTTGTCACGCATATAATGCGGATTTGGTTCGTAAATATCAATAATTCTAATCAAAACATCAATGTGTCATATTACTCTAATATGTCATATTAAGCCAGTCTCCCCTATATTTTAATTATCAAATACCTCTTTCCACCCACACATTATGGATAGATTTAAATATGAGTAGGGTAATTAAAAAAAAAAAATTAAAGGTCAACTACTTTACTAGTTGATAAAAAAAAATAATTATCAATACCTATAGATATACAATACCCAATTATATAAATATTAAATAATACAATATTATTATGTATACCTAATGTATACAACACTTTTAATAGAATATTCATCTTAATTAGAATTATTTGTATAGCTATTAGTAGCAGATTGGCAACATACAAATAACGATAAAACATACTTGTAATCATAGGCACAACTATGATAAAATTCTGTGGGGGCTACAGCCAAACTAACAAAACTATTTATTTAAAATAACCCATAGGGGGGGGGGGGCTATATCTAAATCAATAAGGGTTATTTTTAGGGGGCTGAGCCTCTCCCCTAGCCCTCTAGTTGCGCCAATGCTTGTAATTTCTTAACTAACAAATAATACAACATAATTCCGTTGTTCAAAGAGAGTAGAAAATAAATTAAGGAGTACAGCATATTCTATTGAATTTATAATGATCGGACCACAGTTCAGTAGCTGAAAATAAATATTTTATTAATTTAAAACACAACACAGGTTGAATGAAACAGGTACCAGTATTCAGTAATAATTGTAATGATAACATCATTACTTTTTCAAACATAATCATAAAAATAATTAATAACTATATACCATAAAATATTTTCAAACACATTTACATTAAACTAGGTTAGCATTTAGCTAAGTACAATAATTATAATTTATCAATCACAAGATGTTAAATTATCAGAATATGTTATCAATCTATTTGATGTCATCAAAATATTACATATCTTTACTAAATTTTTATTAAAATAGGTAAATAAATTCGATAGTTTAAATTAAAATAATTAACGAATTTATTATCTATACATTATTACTGTGTAAAACATAAATATCATAGTACATAAAGTAAGTAAAATATTGTATTACCCACCTAATTATTTTGCACTAAAATTTTGTAAGCCATTTGTGGTATTTTTTTACATAATGCATTTAAAGAATGAAGTTTTTAGTGCTTGAAAATTACAATTTTCTCTTGTGAAAACAAGAACATTTTGTCGCTCATTAACCGTACCCAATTATAAAATAAATATATTTTTTTTTATTAAATTAATATTAAAGATTTGTTAAGCCAATGGTGACGTGGCATGTACAGAATACCATGTATATTATATTTATAAGTTTACATATTAAAATATTGTTGTTAACAACCTGCAATATACTGGGTTGAATCAGATTTACCATAAACATTATGTGTGATAGGTTTTCCATGATTTTATATTATGTACATAAAAAAATATTTCAATTACTCCTGATGACTATGAGCAGGTCTTAAAATTGCTTTGAAATTCAAAGTTTGAATAATAGTTGAACCTAATAAAAGTCTTTAACACAAAATATGAATTTTGTCTATACAAATGTTCAGTTTTAAAATAGTAATCAAGTAATGCCACAAAGAAATCTCTATTGTTAACAATAAAATATATCTCGCTCAGTAGTTTATTATTTATAATATTAATTTTGATTTTGTGATATATAAAAAAATCATTTAATATTTTATTTGGAAAAATATTAATTTTAATGGAGCAATTTAACTAACTCATTTATTGAGTATTGAGTGTTTAACATGAACAGAAAAACGTTCTTCTTGAACTGTATGAATAGGAACAATTTTTTTTTTTTAAGTAATTTTTCAAGCACTAGAAATATTATGAGTACTGATCATTCTGTTTTACAGCATCAAAATACATTTTTATCATCGGGAAAAAAATAGAATGAAATAGTACATCATTACTCAAACAAAAAATATTTGTGTAAATATGCATCATAATCTAAATCTCTATAATAATGATGATATTAATAATACAATTAATAATAATAATAATTTTAGTAATAATACAATAAATTAACATATTTTTGAAAATAATTTATCAATATAATGGCCATTATTGCATTAGATATAAACTTAATTACATTTTTTGAAAAAAAAAAATATACAGTTTGAATGAATGACTGCAAATGCTAAAAAACAATTTATAATAAAATGTTGAAAATAAAATATGAATCAACTGTAAACAAAATTTACTAATAGCAAAGACTGTTCACATCTATAAGAGTAATATTCTCTAACTGTTTTAAATGCCTATATATATATATATATATATATATTAATATTACCACAATTAATTTTAATTATTTTCAGCAGTTTGCAGTCTTGAAATATCACACCGGATTACACACCAATTAATTATATTTTAACTGTGCAATTAAATATATTATATACACATTGTATATGAATACTATTAAAATATTGTACTTTGAAGCATTGTTTTTGAATACGGTAAGAATATACACATTTAAAAATTAATATATAATATTCTAGTTGTACTTCTGACAAATACATCTCAATAATTTAATCAATACATTACTTAAATTGATTAAAACCTTAACTATATAATTAAATTACATTTAATTATAAAAAAACCTGACAATACTCCACATAAAATAAATTCAAAAGTAAACATTTAAATATAGATACTAGGGTTGCCATTTATATGATCCTAAGGTTAGTGATCATAATGAAATAAAAAACATCATTGTAAAAGCAAAATATTACTAAATTCACTTAGTATCTAAAAGAAAAAATTTTAATTTCTCACTAGAAATATAAAAAATTAAAGTATTCTATTTTTATTATTTGAAAATACTTAGGCCTCTTCAAACGCACAACTTCAATTAATAGTGCTCATGTATTTATTATTTCAACTTATAAACCCAACGGTGATCATTAATGTCTTCTTGTTTTTCTATGCTGATTAAAAAACATCATTAAAAAGAAATTTAAAGTTCTCATTATTCTTGGTTATAGGAAATATATGTAACAGAGCCGATGAAAATTAACTTTTACTCATAGCAACCCTAATAAAATACTTGATAATTAAATTTAACTATAGCTTATAAGATCTTTAAAAAGTAACATTGTTAAGATCTTCAAAAATTGTTAACATTGCAAAAGATATTCAATAATAATTTTAAAACTAATACTGAGATTTTTTTTCAAAACAGTTTTTTTATAGATAGTTACTATTTTAAACTGCTTCATAAATCAGACACAAAAATAATATTATATTTATTAGAGATTACTGGTACTACGCAGAAGTGACCAAATAACATAAAAAATAAAAAATATTAAACTAAAAGCAAAAGACAAAAAATAGTTAAATAAAATAGTTTTAAGTTTACAAAATGTCATAACCTAGTTATGCAGTTAATGAAATACAAATAAAAAAATTGTAATAAAAACAATGACAAAAGTAAAACTCACAAATTGACAAAAAAAAGCTAATATTATCACACTACCTTTATAAGGTCAAGGAAAAATAAATATTAACTATAAAAAGAAATCTATTCATTTTTATAATTATGTTTAAAAAATGTACTTCTTAAACTTTAGTTAAAAATTAATTTAACATATCCCGGATAGCCTTCAAGTAGTTTAGCGCAAAAAGGGCAAAATGCCTCAAATCCATTGGTTCCATAGGGTATCCCTACATTAGACCAAAATCTATAAAAAAAAAAAAATAATAAGAATAATAATATTAAATATTTTTTACATTTTTTTAAGTTTAAAGTTTCCTGTTGTTGTTTTTTTGCTTACTATTATATTATAATAGTTAAAAGTTAATAATTTATTATAACTGTTATTTAGTATATGACTAGACTTAAAACATACCACATTATTACAGAATGCTGTAGCCTCTTGACCACAAATAACTTTTTGTAGAATAAGCTTATTATTATATAGTTAAGAAAACTATTTGAAATTAAATTTGCATCATAGAAAATGCTTATTTGTAATAAGAACTATACCCAGTTCCAAAAGAGAACAGTCACTTTTCGTGCCTACAACTGACGGCTGCTGCATCGCAAAGGTCAACTTCCCCCCACCTTGCTAGCCGACGTTTCTCGAAAACGTTGACGATCTTTGGCTAGGAAGTTGGGGGGAAGTTTGTCCTTTGCACTGCAGCTACCATAAATTGTATGCACAAAATTGACCGTTCTCTTTTGGAACAGAGTATAATTAATGATATGATTAATTTGGAAAACAATGTCTTTGAATTAATATACATTGTATGAGATATAGTGTATTAGTTAATGAATGTATGGATTAGGTGTTATAATCAAAAATATAAATGTAACATAAAATAATGTTGTTTTCTTTTTTCAATTAAATATAAATATTCTTAAAGTTTGTTACAATATGAAGAGCAGAAAAATATTAAATTATATAATATTCAAATCTTACTTGACCGTTTTTTCTGTGGCCACGTGACCACATGGGTTAAAGGCATATAAATCTGGCTTTTCCTTATCCTGTACATAAAATGAAGCCTCTATGCCCATACTCAACTTGGCTATACCACCCACCTATAAATTAAATATTTAATTAAATTTTAAAACTAACAAATATTTATCAAATTCCAATTTACTTTTAAACACATTGGGCATGTTCTACTATTTGAGTCTTTATTTAATCCCCATGCATGACGACCTTGGACATGACCACATTGTAAGTAAGCATATGGCTGTTGCTTTATATCGGCAAGTTCTGAAGATGCTACAGCAGCAGCATGGTCTTCCGAATGATGAGGAAATACTAATGTGTACAGACCAACAGGACATGTAGGTCGTTCACGATTTGTCCTTTCAATCAGCTTTTTCAAGTATTCTCTACTCTAAAATGTTAAATAATTGAATACATTATAATTATATAAAAATATAACTTATTTTATATTATTTTGCAATTTGGGCAGGTTAGGTCCTACTGTCTGTTAGCTGCATAAATGTTACTCAAGACACTAAATATAAATTATAATATATTACAAGTGAAAAGCTATTTTGTATTTAATTGCACATTTATTCAGGCTGATGGTATGACAATATGCTAAGTACAAAATTTAATTTAAGGGATAGAGACTTAAAATAGGAAACTTTTCAGTACATATTATATTTAAGCATATTTAAGTATTTTTAGAGCAGATTTAGCTTGGTTAATTTAAAGGTGATTTTTGGTGAGGAATAACAAGCACCAGTATGATGCAAAATTACGGAATATTTAATATGATACATGGATGGGCAATATCTTGAATAGGTACCATCTTTTGTACAGTCATTTAAGAAGAACAAGTCTCATTAAAATTGTGGTTCTCAACTGGTAATCTTTAAGTTTTTTAAAAAGTAGTTAAAAAAATTCGGGTATGGGTAAATTATGATCATGTTTTAAATTTTAACTTAACTAAAAATAAAGCTCATACAAGACATCATATCAATATTGAATATTGTGAATTTTTTATTTAGATATATTTGTATTTATTTGTATGCATGAATTAACGACAGTTGGCTTTCTTAATACAGTATAACAAAAAATATATAACATAATTCAACAAACATAATATATCAGTATTAGAAATTGTATGAGAACATTATTTAAAAAAAATAAAGATTAATGTCACCTTGGTAAGAAAGATAAATTATTATTTGCTAAAAACATCATTCTTATTTTTGAGTCATTTTTGTGAAATTGGTTTTATTAAATTATTTTTTTATGTTGGTGTGTTTATATAACTAATAATTATACTAAGCTGAATAAATAATATTTTAGTATTTTACATTCAATGAATTTTAATTACTGTCATAATTATTTTTTTAGAGATGTAAATTATATTAGATACAATATATTTTACTGTATAGTATCTTTTATCATTACTCTAAGTCTAATATAATATTGCAATTACATATTTAATATTTATTGTTACTTTTTAATAGAAATTAAAAAGTATTTAATGGACAAAAAAACATTTAACCGTTACATTATTATAGGTGCAAAAACATTTATAATTACAGGAGATAAGCTGAGTCCCTCTGCTGACCTCCAAAGCAAGGTTGCACCACATAAATCAATCAATGTTCCATCAGTAAGAATATTGTCTGAATCATCAACCTAAAAAAAATATAATTAATTATAACAGGTATATATTTAAAAGTGGTGTGATGTAGATGTTACTTACCATATCACCTTTAAGTTGAGCAGATCGAGAACCACGCAAAGAAAATAATTTACCACAAACTGAAACCTCTAACCAGATACCTGGTTCTGTATTTCCTTTGTGGAACTTTCCACTTGGATGCATAACCAATACTCCGTTAGTAGTAAGAGCATCAATTTCTTCACCGTCTTTCCATTTAGTTGCTTTTTCCTAAATTATAATCAACCAACAACTCAAAATACAATATTTTATTACTAAATACTAATTGTTAATATCTTATTACCCCTAAAAATATATTTCTAGAAGAATCGAATCCTGCTGCATATAAACGAGCTATATTGGTATTTTCACGGTCACAAATTATGCGGCAAGCAAATCTAGATATTGTACTTGCTGCAGCTGTCTTTTTACTATCAACAATAGGTACATTGTTAACAGCTGCAGCATTCTTTTCCGCATTTGTGTCCATCACTACAAAATCTATTGGGGAATCTGATGAACGGCCAACCTACAAACAATAGTGTAATACAAGATTTATATTATCAATATATAAATTAATTATTATCAAATGTAGATTTAATTTTGTAAAATTAAAATTAAATTCATTATTTATATATTTATTGGCATCACGGTAGATTATAGAGGTATACGCATGACTATCAAAATCGTGTCCCGAGACATATGTTTTAAGAAGGTTCTCACCACTAGATCGCGTAACAGTCTTTTGGCCCTAACTAAAATGTTTATTTATATTAATATTATAGGTAGGTACGTATTATATTTTGTCTACAACGAAATATGAATTATATTTTATATTGTAATACAATTTTCATCATAACGAAATCAAAGTATAATAATAAATTGTTTATTTATTTGAATGTTTCAATTGTTTTTGTGTAAAATGGTTAAGTGTTTTATAGTATATTGCAAATCTGGTTATGCTACTTGCAAGGATAAGGTAAATAAACCATTAAAATATAATCATTATATACATTTTGAAAATATAATTATTGGATACATCCAATGGTTAAATTAAAAAAAATGTACAGTGGTGCAAAAATGAAAAGAAATGTATGTAACTGCAGATACCTAATTATATACCTACCTACCTACCTTATTGACTAGAATATAATTAAAGGGGTACCTATGTTAAAATATTATTAAAAAAGAAGACTTCAACCTCCCCAATTCAAGCACTGGTTACATATGCTTTACGGTCTTGTAATATAATTTATCATATTAGGTTTCAATGTTTAAAGCTCCTACAAAAAAATCAGATTTTGATAAATGGAAAAAAGCTATACCAAAAAGGGATATTGAACTAAGCACAAGATCATTTGTTTGTTCAAAGCACTTCAAAGAAGAAGAAATTATATGGTTTTGGAGTTCTGGAGAGGGAGACTCACAAATAAAAGTATTTAATAATAATGTGCCGCCGTTTACTTAAATCTACAAAATGTGAGGTTTGTTTAAGTTCATTTTTAACTAACTTAGATAGTTCTGATTTAGCTGTAGCAGAGCTTGTCAATATGAAGACTCAAGGTTATTTACTGAATTGTAATATTTATTTATATAAATTGTTTTTAAATGCTGAATTTTAATTTGTAAAAAAATGTTATATTGTCTGATTGTTATCAAAGAACTCTCACAGATATCATAACAAATGTGAACTTAAACTTTCCATGTGACAAACACAAAAGTAGTGTGATGGCAAGTTGTTTGCATTATTACATTCGTATGCGAATGAGGCAATATGAAAGAGAACAAAATAGATCATCCAAAAAAATATCCAGAAATAAAAAAAAAGTATCTAAACTATGTGTTACTTAGTTTTAAATACTTTTAAAATATATAAATATATAATCAGGTAATAAAAAAGTTACATTTTATTTTAATTGATATCCTAGCATTGTCCATTATTATTTATTGATTTTATAATTTTACCTGAATTTGTTAATGTGTACATTTTATCTAGTATAACGTCGAATTTATAATACATGTCTTCATTTACATTAATTTATGTACAATTTTGTTTTTTATGAGACTTTTTGACGAGTTTTTGTTCGTTTAATGTATGAAATCTGTATTTCAAGCATAAAAATTAGGGCCAAAAGACTGCAGCGTGATCTACTGTCAAACCTGTGAATAAAACACATTCACTGGGACAATTGTTTGCATTACGAATATACGGCCGTGCATATACCTCTATAATCTACCGTGCTTATTACTCATTTTAAAATTAAAATATCAATAAAAGTCTGTGAGGAGCACAAGATGATTTGTTTACCTTTAAATTTAATAATAAGACAGTTGACTCAAATATTAAAGAAAACAACACAAAATTGGTTCTGCAGAATACTGGATTTCAATGTTGTATGTTTGTAAGACAGAGGCCATAGGCATCATTACGGTGAGAGGTATCAATTTCTACCCCCCAATTCCATCCACCAACTGCTCAGAGATTTAATTAGAATTCATGCAATTGAATTAAAAATATTATTCAATAAGATTTACTTCAAATGGCCACCCCTGACAGAGGCAGCAGA
>NC_042493.1:76818805-76818969 GCF_005508785.2 Acyrthosiphon pisum
ACTTAGATAGTTCTAATCTAGCTGTAGCAGAGCTTGTCAATATGAAAACTCAAGGTTATTTACTGAATTGTAATCTTTATTTATATAAATTGTTTTTAAATGATGAATTTTATTTTGTAAAAAATGTTATATTGTCTGATTGTTATGAAAGAACTCTCACAAAT
>NC_042493.1:76819069-76819893 GCF_005508785.2 Acyrthosiphon pisum
TGAGTGACAATAAATGTAAATGGGATAAATATTATTTTTATTTTTGCATACTTATTAGTAAGTAGAATATAATTTGCTCGGGTGTGCATTAACTACAGAAATGACGTTATTAATCTGAGATTTTATTTAATATCGTAGGACTGTTTGTTAGCTTTTAAAAAAAATTGACTTTGCTTCATTTACTGTAGATTTAGGTGTTAAAATATTATACTATCTGTTGTATTCTACATATACAACACTATGGAATAAACAACACAAATTTGTATGGTGTTCTAGACGTATATTCGTTTATTGTAAACTCGTAACGTCGACTGGCTTGTGTATGCCGATCGGCGTCGTACGCGGTGGACAGTCCCCACCACGTATATTATTATCAAATTATTATAATGACTGTATCGATGTACGATATACAACACCTCTCCCCTAACATTAAATAATTTGATTAGCTTTTGATTTTATATGACCGTGCTTATTCTACTTACTGACTAAAACTTACATCTAATTTTACATTTTTTTTTTTTTTTTTTTTTTATGTATAACATCTATATATAGTCTTTGTCGTGTATACCATATTTTACATGCTAATTTATCTATGTTATGGAAAAAAAAGTATACATGCATATAAACGTGTAGCGTCGATTTTATTTCCTAAAATCTACTGTTGTATAGCGGTCGGGCGATCTTTTCATTCTAGTCGGGCGAGCACGTCCGGTTGAGATTGTCTCGGGTTCCCTGTCTGGCCCGTCTGTATCTTTCCCTGTCCCCTCTGGAACTATTTCCCCCCTTGGGTCGGGTGGGTTTACCGCTACATTCCGGCTTCCAAC
>NC_042493.1:76819943-76832166 GCF_005508785.2 Acyrthosiphon pisum
AATGCTGAATTTTATTTTGTAAAAAATGTTATATTGTCTGATTGTTATGAAAGAACTCTCACAGATATCATCACAAATGTGGACTTAAACTTTCCATGTGACAAACACAAAAGTAGTGTGATGGCAAGTTGTTTGCATTATTACATTCGTATGCGAATGAGGCAATACGAAAGAGAACAAAATAGATCATCCAAAAAAATATCCAGAAATAAAAAAAAAGAATCTAAATTATGTGTTTCTTACTCGGTTTCTTAGTTTTAAATACTTTTAAAATATATAAATATATAATCAGGTAATAAAAAAGTTACATTTTATTTGGATTGATATCCTAGCATTGTCCATTATTATTTATTAATTTTATAATTTTACTTTAATTTGTTAATGTGTACATTTTATCTAGTATAACGTCAAATTTATAATATATGTCTTCATTTACATTAATTTATGTACGATTTTGTTTTTTATAAGACTTTTTGACGAGTTTTTGTTTGTTTATTGTATGAAATCTGTATTTCAAGATGAAAATTAAGGCCAAAAGACTGCAGCGTGATCTACTGTCAAACCTGTGAATAAAACACATTCACTGGGACAATTGTTTGCATTACGAATATACGGCCGTGCATATACCTCTATAATCTACCGTGATTGGCATTAACATTGACTTAATGTTGGATTGTTAATGTAGATACTAACAATATCTATGTTAGTTATGGACAAGGCTCGGAACTTTATGCATTTCTTAAGAAACTGCATATTAAAAATCTGATTCGATACAAATTTTTTTCATAGCACATACAATCCAAATGTATTTTGTATATTTTTGCATATTTTACTAAGTTTACATGATTTTGCATATTTAAAGATAAAGAGCCAGCACACATCGTCTCATAGTCTATATTTTGAATTATACTATATCGAGAATTGACTGCAATTTACCAATCCGGTAAAACAATTTATTTTTACTAAGAACTGTGTATACGACATACATCACATACATTGTTATTGTTGTTCTAATCATTGCAGGGTTCAAAGTAATGGGTCCAAGTAAAAAAACCCAACATTCAAAAAAATTAACAAACATTAAACTGCATATTTAGATGAACAAATTATAGAAATACAAATTAACACAAAATAAAATGTATAAATTTAATTGGATGATATAAATTTTATAATATGCATTTTCATATAAATTCTTATAAGATGTATTAAACATGATTTTTAATTGATTTTGTCTAGAAATAAACATTTGGCATTTTACATTTTTATTCATTATTTTTTTAAGTATTTTTTGACGGTTTAGGAATTTTTTTAACGTTATTTACCTATTTTAAATAAAAAATCTGCTATTTAAAGAGCATTTATAGGTATTTTTTCATGGAAATAAAATGTCTGAACTACTTATTACAATTAAGCATAAAATTTGAAAAATAATTTTACCAATCTTAAATTATTTTTTTTTATAAATTAAGTATGTCAAATAGTCAATATTTAATTAGTTTGAATAGTGATTATTTATAATTCATATAGATAGGTTTATAATTACCTGAAACATGTCAGTTGTCTCATCATTTACATATTCTACTATCACTGCCTCGGTCCGAGACAGTGTGTACGATATGGAGTGCTGGTTCTTGTCTAGCACCGCCTAAAAAAATATAAATTAGTAATTACTTTACACATTAAACATATAGGCACAGCTTAAGATTAAAATTCTGGTGAAGGTGGGGGGGGGCTAAATCGTAGATGCGCCACTGATTAGATGTATGCTTAACTAAAAGTACAATAAAGTTATTGGTAAGATTAAGATCTACAAACATTAGTATATGTTTTGCAGCGTTCTTCAAATTTGTTAGGTAATGTCCACAAATAACATATTAATAAAGATTTGTTTTAAATTCTGAAACAGTGAATGTATTGATTTTACAATAATGTGAGTTTTCTCTTTTTTGTGTGTATGTGACCACGATTTATAGAAGAAACAATGTCTTTCGTGGTGGTTTCTGATAGCAAATTAAGATTTAGTTCATACTTTTGGGAGGTAAAAATTGAAAATTCTCAGTTTTTTTTAAAAATATTCAGAAATAAACAAAAAAAATTGGCCGAAAACGGAATATTTACTAAAAACTATTTACTATTAAAACAATGTTGGCTCTTTTTATAATATTTTAATTTTTTCAATTTATGTGCGATTAACCTTTTGTTTGAGGGTTAAAAATCTTGAAAATATACAACGTTCCTCGTTAATTGTTCTTTCAGAAAATAAAAAAATATCAAAAGTACATTAAAAGTTCTAATGTTTGCAAAATTCATAACTTTTTTATAATCATACCAAGGTTCATAAAAGGTTTGAAAAATTCATACAAGGTTTTTCATAATTTTTCTTATATAAACTATAAAAAAAGTTAATTGTAATTGCAAAATTAAATTGTATGAACGTCTGAAGTTAAAATGTTGAATATGTTGAATGTTGACACGTAAAAAAGCGATTTCTCTTTAAGAGCATTTTAAAATGTACAAATAATTTACAATTTTTAAATGATCATAACTCACTTTGAAGTCAAAATATAAAAAAAGTAGAGATTCACTAGATAATATTGTTCCTTATAAATTTGAAAAAAAGTCAATTAAACATAACTGAGTTAAATGGATTATTCATAACGTAAAATTTGCAAATTTTGTGGTTGTTAGACTCTTACAGTAAGATAGAGACAACACATGCAGGTATAGCATAGCATCCTCTTAAACAATATTTGATATTTCTTTTTAATTCAAATTTTAAATAATAATTATCACAGAAACTTAAAACATTCCGTTATAACTTAAATTTACATTTTCTATAATAAATTAAATTTTAAAACATTTAGACTTAATTTGTAGGCGTTTTTAATTTTTTTTAGTTTTTTGTTCTAAAATATTAATAAAAAATGTTGTGATAAACCAGAGATATCAATAAATCAATACAAGGTCCCAGATAATTGATTCTTACTTCTCATTAAAAATATCTAAAATGGTTAGAAATATTTTTTTAATGAATGAATTTTCAATAAAACTCAATATTATAATACAAATATTTAATTTTTTTTATAGAAATTTTTAGGTAGTTCAAATTTAATAAATTAGATATTAAAATAACGATTTTTGTACATTTGGAACTTTTTTGAAGTCTATTTATTAATAGTAAACAATTACATTCTTCAAAATATTTAGTATAATGTATAATTTTACTTATAATCTGTTTATACCAAGAATCTCTTCATACTACATTAAATCGGTATTGACTCAAAAGTTAATAACAATTAAATATGATACAAATATAATAGTATATATTATATTTTGATGTATATATGTATACTAAAATAATATAATTAATGCAATTTTTTGGAAAAACTTAATTCAACCTACTAATTACTATAATACTAATTGTTAAGTATATTACTAAAAACCAATATAAATATATCATAAAATATTGTTTGTGGTATAGGCTGAAACTCGGGTTGAAACTTTCATAACTGTTTTTCTTATGCAATGATTTATCATTGGATTCAAACTTAATACATCCATTACAGAGACTTACTCAATGACGAGGTACATTCAACATACAATATTCCTATGTACAGTAAAGCAATTACTTACTTGCCCACTTTAATTGTTTTGAGTATTTAATTAATTACTTTTGTAGTTAGATTTTTAAAATAAAATTTAAAAAATGAAGCATATTAAAATAATTATTTTGGTTTTAAAGCAGTCATTTAAATATAAGTAAAATATGAAATTATTAACATATAAATATTACATAAATAAATCATTGATTATATGAAAATATCAAAAGTTATCAATATTTTTAATCAAAACCATTTTTACAACATGAATTCATTTTTTGAAGTGGATATGTGCTACCCACTTTATGATATGATAGATGGTACACTAACTCTTATAAGAGTAACCTCGAGAAGCAACCAATTTTTGTCCAGGTTGGTAAGAGCACACTCCTCTATTAAATCAGTTTTCATTGTCAGCTTTTGTTTCCAACTGTTGGCTGCTATGAAAAATTGATTTATCGTGTTTATCTTAGCAAAATGAAAGCTAGGCAGTTGTTGTAATAATAAAATATAGCTCCTGAGAGAGCGGCACTTGACTATACAGAGTATAGTGGCATACTTAATAATACCATAATAGTATTATAATTTAATTATATGTTTGTGTAATTCATCTTTTCAGTTATGGAAAAGGTACCTAGTAAATGTCTAATTATTTTATATAAATGTAATAGAATACATACATGTGAATTTTGAGGACTGGGCACAACATAATGATTAGATCTTCGAATTCCATTGGCCACATCTCTCTTCCATAAAACAAATTTACTGCGCCGCCTTCTTTTGTCACCCGCAGTTAGTTGGCCATTATAACTAAAACATGATTAATTTGGTCATAAAGATAAAAAAAAAAATATATTTTGAGTACCAACAATAAGAATTTCATAATTTAAGGTGAATTAACAAAAAAGTGAATACATAATATTTACCCAAGAATTATAAGTTCGCCATATTTGATTGCATTTTCATGTTTGGAGTTATTTTTTTTTGAATCAGTTGCATCAGATCTGAAATAAAGTATGATTTATAAAAATAATTTTTATCACTAAGGCCTAAAGTAGTAATAAATAAAATATAACTATATATTATATACTATATTTAGGGATATTTAAAGTAATTTACCATAACTAGTTAGTTAATACTACATGAATTATCAAAAATATAATACCTATTGTATTTTTATTGTTTACTTAAACAAAATGTCTAATACACATTATACATGGTTATGGGCAGCGGCTTGTTAGGATACCGGAAAGTTTCCAGTAGTTTGATCCTCGTATTAAAATTCTGGGCTGATGTACTTGGATTACAAATTATTCAATAATATTTAATTGTTTGTCTTGTTTATTGTCGTATACTCGTATAACAATTTTGGATTTCATTTCGGCTGCACTAAGTAGTATAGATGAGTTGGTTTAAATTTTATTTTAAACCGCCAACATCCCAATCGGATTTGTAAAGATACTCACAAAAGGTTCAGTAATGCGCCTGTACTGGTTACCCAACAGTTGGCTTACGGAAAAAGTACTGGCCAAAATTGTATCTAGTGCTACACTAATACAGAGAAACTAGTACTGACATACTACAGACACCGTCACACCGAATGGTGAGCAAGGGCCAACTAGAGTATCTTAAATTTGTGCCAAACGTTGACTCAGTACTGGCATATTACGGACTCGATAACATAATTAATTATATATTTATTAATTAATCTGTGCACCTATCAGACCAATTATTAGGTTAATATAATATAATACCACTGTCGCTTTGTGTTATTAATAAAGTAATACTCAGAGCAGGACATTAAAGCCCAGGTTATATTGACTTCGTTTTAATGTAGAACAAATTATTAGAAAATTTGTTTTAATATATAATATTCTGAGAGGAGTGATGAATGTGTTAATTTTATAATGTTTTTTTTAAAAATAATATTCTGCCATTACTTTTTGAAGCAATAAAAATGCTTAGATTTTCCATTTCAACATCTTCTCTGGTAGGAAACTAGGAAAGTGAATCTAGTTGGTAATTTGGGTAATCATAAACAAAAGTTACGTACTCACATGTTAAAAGTTTATCATATTAAATTATTCTTAAATAAGAGAATTCCTAAAAAAAAAAGGTTTTTTATGGAAAATTATTATTGATTATTATAATATATATGGTGGGCCTGTTACAATGTAATTTCCCAGGCCGAAATGTTTAGCCAATATGCCGCTGCTTATAGGTATAGGTACTCAAAATATATTGTTTCACTTCACATAGTCACTTATACTTATCCCAAGTTGATTGTAAATATTTTTGTTAAACTAATAAATCTAAAAAAACTTTTGATTTATAGCATTACATTTCGTACCACCTATTTTAGATACATCAAGTTTGATGAATCCATATATGATATACTACACCATACTACACATAATAACTAATAAATAGTATATCCATAAAATATTTTATAAATCCACAAGTATTTATTGTGACTAGGATAAAACATAACATTTTGGGCAGCAATGTTCAGAGCAATGTCACCTGGCCTACAGCGGACGACCTAGACATGCTAGTAAGCTTTGTAGGCTTATAAACTTTTACAAAAAAAGTCCTCAAATGTATTATGAAATGGCTAAGTGTCAATGACAGAAGTTTAGATGGATCTCTACATAAAGTACCTAGTAGTAGCTACCTACATAAATTGTTTTGGATGAAAAATGTGTCACCTGTTTTGATGAACGGCTCTAGAGAGAGACTAATCTGATAATGTTGAGGATAATTTAGGTGGTTGAGCGTGTATTTGCTTGTATTACAAAATATAATTAATATATGTAAGCAATATCCAAAATGAAGACGACAGAGATAGCTACAAAAAAGCTGGTCTAAAAAATATGTTTATTTCCTTTGCATACAGATAACATTTAACATGTTGAACGCATACTGACGCAAATTGGCGTCATGAATATCAATCAACAACTCGTTTGAAGCCATTTGGCGTTAAGTAAATGGTTTATCACCCAGTTTATTATTGCCTACGCGTGGCCGAATGTTATTTTATTATTATTTAGCGTGGATTAGGTAAACACATGTTTTTAAATATGTATACATACATCATTACGAGCAGTTTCTTTAATTTTTTTTTTTTTGATGACTTGTTTTTACTTTTATCATACACAGTAAATGTGTTAACAGGCAACAAGTATCACTGGAATTTTAAGGTTTTGCGATTCAGAGTCCAAAAATTAGGAACCCATAGAAATAATATATTACCTACTGAACCTACCTATAACCATCCAATAAAAATATTGATATATGAAATAGAATACAACTCTTCAATGAATAGAAAATCTGTATAGAAACACTACGCGGACAGTGCTTGACACTTAATTATACTAACGCATAGGCATCTCACCTGACCTATTATTCCAGTACCTACTATTGAGTTTAATTGAGATGGATTTTCACGAAAAAAAAACCAAAAGATCTATATGTCCCCCTCAAAAGCCACTCTTCAAGACAAACCACAGACTGTGTACGTACCTTTTAACCATGTTGATCGGCGTCGTCCGGCCAACATCAGTGGAAGAACACAAAACGGAATTTGGAAAACTCGTCGTCACTGTTGCGTAAATAGGTGTATATACAAGAGAGGGTGTAGAGCACTGTAGTCGTCACTCGTCACATAACTACGCGGGACTGGTCATGTCGAGCACAGGAGGACACCGGCCGAGAGCAGTAGCGCACAGCGGACAGGAAGGGACAAAGAAGCGGGTAGACGGCCGCAAGGCGATTGGCGATAAACTACAAGACTCGACGCGCGCGCAACTACTGAGAAAAAAAATAACGCACCGACGACTGCACACAACGCGATCGGCGACGGCCGTGTCAGCACTTCAGAGTGTACTCGGCGATAATAAAATAATATAATAATACGGGCCGCGAACACGTCTCGACAGCTCAGTATTACACGTACGACGGTGTACTGCTCGAAGCGAATGCTGCTGCTGCAGTAAACACGTACAGTTTGGTTTTGACCTGTCCGTTGTCGGACGACGTCGATCGTACGATCGAGTTTTACAACAATTTACAATATTATAATACTATGTTATTATAGTATTATCATAATATCATAGAATTATTATTATTATTAATATTATTGTGATTACTGATTATTTTCGAAGAGTGACGACGGAGATAATAATAATACGAATATTATAAAACTATGAATATATTATGATACGAGACGTCACGGATTGTTAACGCGCGGACTGTCCGCTTACGGTGTTCAGTACTACGGTACACTTGTTCAGTGTACACCTTTGGCAGGGGCGGTGGTGGCAGATCGCGGGTGCGTGTGTGCCTGGGTGGGGGGGAGGGGTCATTAGTTGATGGTTGGATGGGTAGTGGTGAACGCCGCAGCCGTATATATATAATAGTAATAATCGTGAAATAATGTGCGTAGAGCGTCTTTCTTATGGCACAGTGTCTTGCCGTCAATTAGGTTATTGTTTTTTGTTTCATTTTGCCTTCTTTATTACTACTATAATTTCCATTTCTTTATCTTCTGCAAACGTCATTAATCGTGGAAGGTGGAACTAGGATTTTGTCCTAGTATGGTACGGTTGGCGGGAAATAAATTTTTATTTTATTATTTCACAAAGGTGTACGCCACGACAACGGCGGCCGGTTAAACGAAATACAAAAGCGACCGTCGTCGTCGCCGCAGCTGCCGCCGTTCGACGCGTCCGGTCGGCGGTGCGATGGCGGCGGGCGGAGAAGATGTGCGACTGCGACACACGACACCGAAATGTGTGCGTGTGGCGACACGCTCTCGCCGCCGCACACTTTGTGTGCGTTTACATCGTTGTTGTTATTTACACAACAGTAACAACGTATTATTCTATATACCGTCGTGAGCGTACCGAGTAAAAAAACACGTACTGCATTATTAATGTTATCATTGGATTTGGCGTTGTGTACCTACGCAACGGATATTCTCTTGTCCCGTACGACGATAAGTCATTATAATCATATTATTCAGTAGGTAATATTTTACGCTCTGCATAATATGATTTATCTGTCCACCGGTATAATATGCTTATGAGATTGACTTATGAGTAGGTACCGAATATATTGTTATTAATTATTATGATGTATGCACATTGACAATGGCATAGTTGTCGTTGCCCATATATCATACATCAGTAATCGGTACCTATACTCGTCAGTTGTCGTGTAACATGTTTTTATGCTTGAGTAGGGTTATTATAAAATATCATAATGCAGGTACCTACGTAATATAAGCTGTTTAATACCATATAGTACAGTTGCATAATACAATATTACAACCGTATAATGTTTGCGGGTACCATGATGTAGATAATATTATAATAATATAATATACAACGGGGTGGTTACAAAACTGTAAATACGTAAATTTGGTACCATACTCGTACGGAGTGCTGACTGCAAGTGCTACACGCAACACGCCTACACCACTATTTCCGTAATGTTCTTAAATCAGGGGGTAGGCCGGATAGACATTTTTCAAAAATTTAAACCACCAAAGTTAGATAAAAATTATGAATATATTTTAATCGCATAGTATGACTCGAGTAGTATAACAAATAATTTATAATATTATTTATAATAATATAATGTAGGTAGGTACCTAGGTATATAATATCATTATCTTATCTGCTTACTTAAATTCTAGCTATACGCACTAGTTAGTATATTGTATATTATAATTAATGTATCACCCGCAAATAATTATTATTGATTTAGCTCTCATATTTTACATTAATATTTAAAATTTACCTAACGTAATACTAAAAGGTTTCATTTCAAAAATTATTCCATTCAATTTGATCCGTAAAAAGTTATAAACAGAACAGTAATTAATAGGTATATTCTAATTACAAATAACTATTTTTTCAAATAAGTAATAATAGATAGTCACTAAAGACTTGGCTTTACAGCGGTTACCTATATTCTATAACCGTGCTAACTAGACACTAATGGCTGGAATTTTGTTGCATTTTTTTACTACGTTTATTGATCTCTAATGTATTGATATGTATTCAGTAGGTATGTACATATCTACGCTAAAGATTAATTTAATGACGATTAAAATTAGTAGCAGATATATAGGTACCGAATATTTGGGCATTAGCCATTAAGTGCGATTAACACAGTTTTTAATATACATTGTAAATTAAACATAAATACTTTGATCAACGATTTTAAATTTTAATCACTATGTCGTTGCAAGGCCGCGTCAAAGTGACAGGTATAAGTTTTATACTTCAAAGCTCTGAGCCCGTATTTATTTTATAATAACACCACATTTATTGTATTAATTCATAAATTCATAAAAAAAAAATTAAAACAGCTATTTTTGTGATTAACTCAAAACCTTACTAAACTTAGTAAACAAAAAGTTACATATTTGAAAATTAGTCCATGTTAAATTCTTAACTAATAATGCTAACAATACATTTGTAAAAGATTTTAAATGTTATACATGTAAATATTTTAAGTTTTTTTAATTTTTATTGCTTCGAAAAATAATGTTTGGGTCACCGAACAAACATGAAAAGCACACGTCATCGAAATGTATATATACCTACGTCATATTATTATCAAATGTGTATGTTTTAATATATATATATATATATATATTATATGTATATAGTATGTGTTAAAGGTAGGTACGAATACTTATGGTACCCAGGTAACATATACCTAACTATTGGCTATTACCAGCTACATAAATAATAATTATTATGCTTATAAAATATATTATATTAAAATATGAATTATAAATTAATAAATATTAATATGGGTATATGAAACATCTAATATCCATTGATATTAGAATACAGGTAAATTTTAAATTATTCTTCGTAAACTATTTTTTATTAAGGACCAACAGTATTAATAATAATTAATGAGTAATGACTAATGACTAATGAGTATACACATCTACTTGAAAAATTATTATATTTAATGGTTACCTTTTACTTATTTAATATTTCACATTTTACTACTTTTATTAAGTTAATAAGAAACAATTCAATTTGGAATTTATGCGTGGAAGCACGTGTTCATAGGAGCTTCCAAGTGGGCAACATAGAAGAAAATATATTCAAATTTAAGTGCCCATGGAGGCTAATAATTTTGACATCAATGTGAGCCAATGGATAGACTTCGACAGTGGCGTAGCCAGGATTTTTTTCGAGGGGGGGAGGGGTGGCTGATCTACTTTTACACTTTTACACATTAAATACGCACTAGCACAGATAGATGGCTGAAAAGTGTTAATACTTATAGTACATTTTTAAATATTTTAAATACAATTTAAGACTTTTTGAACGACCATCATAGACCATTAAAATAATTTTTAAATTTTCTTAACATTTCGGGGGGGGGGGGGCTAAAGACCCTCAGCCCATTCCCTGGCTACGCCACTGGACTTCGATCCCATACAACTAAAATGCTGTCTATTTTAGAGGGCTAATGGCATTTTTTGGGAGCTAATATCTAATATATTATATTAAATATTTATATTTTTAGGTAAATTATATTATATTTTGTGACATTTACAATAAGAACGTATGTGTACCTATATACCTATATAATATATAATTGACCAATATTATATTAGTGTGGATAGAATAGATAGTAGATTCAATTCACTGTAAACTAACATTGTCTAAAACAAAACAGTTACCTTACATTTTAAAAAATAACTTATTTTTCAGTAGGAGGGGGAAATTTGGCTAAAATATATTGTTCCGGGTCATAAATTGTACAAATATAATACCCTTGTATTATACGTATCAGAATTCAGAGCATATCAACAATACGTCAATACATAGTGTAAGCTAATAAATAGTAGATACACACAGCTACAACACACCTGTTCAAACTATTTCCACAAAACGTTTTTTTATTTAGTCACCTATCATATTAGACAAACGTTAAAAAATATTATTCAGTATTGTAAAAAAATATATTATTTAAACTATTTATTAGATAGTACATAGTTATTCAATATAATATTATGTAGATAATGGAATTTAGATAACTTATATTATTTTCCTATGTGACTGTGTTGAGTGAATGTAATAAAGTATAGTCGCATAGAGTTGATATATTACCTATATATATATTAACAATTTAATAACTATATAATAAAAGGTTATAGAAACCTAAAATAAAATCAAATAGTTTTTAGTGTTTTATAACCTTAAAAATGTAATAAAGTTCAGTAGGTACGTATCATGTCACGAGTCACGACGTTAATACAGGTCACGGAAATTATAAAACTGTATTATAAATTATAATGTTTATAGGTATGCTTTTGTGACTAGGATTACGATGGTATACTCTCATATAATATTAAAAATATTTTGTAAAATTATTACAATATAATATATTATCTTAAACTTAAATTAATAAGTCTTAAGTTTAGTTATTAATTGAAATTTGAATGCTCTTCTAACATAATTGTAATTTGTATTAAGAGGATGCTACCCATGGATTTGTTGTCTCCGTCTTACACACATACGACATAGCAAATTTTCGTTCACTAGTTTCAATAGTGAGCTGTTAGATTTGTGATATTAGAGTGATTT
>NC_042493.1:76832228-76833360 GCF_005508785.2 Acyrthosiphon pisum
GATAATGTTCTTACCTAAAAGTTTTAAAATAGGTCAATTCACTCTAGTATCAAAACTAACAGCACACTATTGAAACTTGTGAACGACAACTTGCCATGTCGTGCGTGTGTAAGACGGAGACAACAAATGTATTGGTAGCGTCCTCTTAATACTGCCTATATACCTACAATACCTATCAATGTTAATGTAACTCATTTCATTATTATATAATAATATTAAATTCTTCGTAGACATAAATTATAAATACCTAGGTATATACAACCAATACCTATACGCAATAAATTATTAAATATTTCTATTTCTATGATTTTAATTTTACTAGTCGTACTAGCCACTATGTAGTAATGTAGTATAATGTAATGAGTAATATAGGTAAGTACCCAGGGGCGGATTGGCGTATCGGGAAATCGGGAACCTTCCCGATGGGCCGGTTCTTGTAAGGGCCGGTAGGGCCGGTATAATTTTTATAATATTATTGCAAAAAAAAATTATATTTTTATAAATTAAGCATAAAATATATTAAAATAAATTAAATACCTACGAAGGTATTATTTTTAATATCTTAAACTATTGCAATTCATAGTAGGAATTTTGGTATTTACTATTTACACTATTTTCCCTCCAATTCATGCTAATGTATTATTTAGAAATCTGTGGTATTGGTATTTTAGTATTTATATTTTATACTCTATGGTAGAGTTCAGTTAGTTGCGTGATAACATTGAAAACCTTATCTTATCATTATTTGTATTTATTTTGATTTTGAACTTTTTACACAAACGAGTTACCAAATCAGTTACAGTACTTACAGATGTGTGTTTAGTTTTAAAATTCAATTGAACTGTGTAATTTAAATTATATGTGACAGTGGTGAAAAACGAAAGAAGGGTGGCGCTGAAAAGGTACGAGTAAAAAAAGAAAAAACTGTTAATGGGACCTATTTACGTGAAACCTTGTTTTAGATTTTCAATCCTTAGCTATAAAAATTAAACTTTTATACATTTTTAACTACAAAATAATAATTTAATTTTTAATTTGATAAATTTTGTCATAATTCGAACTTTAAATGCCTATAAAAAAAATGTGCGCATATGTATTTTTAATATTTTTCAATTGCTATTGTAAAAATATA
>NC_042493.1:76834568-76842605 GCF_005508785.2 Acyrthosiphon pisum
AATCCGCCCCTGTAAGTACTAATATATGTAGGCAAGTTGTGACTCGATTTATAAGGATTTTTTTTTTTGAAAGGGCTAAATTGCACTTTACCAACCTCCTCACAATTTACAATTTTTTTTTTAAACGATTTGTATTTTATGCTTAAAACGATAGAATAATTTTTTTACCGGAAACTATTATTTTAGAAGTATAGCCTTCCAAAGTTTGCGATTTTATGTTTATGATGTGCTTTCGCGCAACGCTACTTGACTGATACGTTTAGCGCCTATATCAAATATTAAAATTTTTTTTACGTATTTCAACAAGTTGTGGGACAGTTATTTTTTGGGTAAAAAATGTTGGTGAAATCAGAATTTGCGTTTATATGGCAAATAGTACTTATTGCGCGTGCGTCCCTCATCACATAACACAACTATACAGTAAACTGACTATATAGTTAACATATAAATAATATAATACCTACAATGTTTTTGAAGCCGTTCAGAGTAGGTAGACCTATAAAATTTATTCTTTTATAGGTCTATGGTAGAGACTAGAGATATAGTTTAGATCGCCTGTTTTGTAAGCTATATGTAGGTAACCATTAGCTTGTCGTCTACCTGAAGATATAATTGCTTTTTAACAACATTGTTTAATTTCGAGGCCTACCCAAGGTCGTTTTACACACAAGGGATATTTTCAATTTTTTTTCATGAGCACAACAGCGGGCGCCGGGCATAATTTTTTTCGTAACAGTTCTGTAGTTAATGAACTAAGAAGTATGTAGCATAATGAGTATTTATAGATTATAATAATATAAACTGAAAACTTCGATTAGCTTTAACTTTGAAACTATAAGTTCGTGCGCAAAATTCTGATTTCACCAATATTTTTTTCAGCCAAAAAATGACTATATCCCACAACTTGTTATAATACGTGAAAAAAAAATTACAATAGGTATATGCGCGTGGAAATCAAGTAGCGTTGCGCGCAAGCCCATAACTACGTAAAATCGCAAACTTTAGAAGGCTGTAACTTTTAAAATAATTCCGGTAAAAAAAATTATATGGCAATATGTGATAATGTCAACTCCAAACTTTCATAAAAGCAGTTTTTAGTATGAATTTATAGTTATGTATCTGTGGTTATTTTTCTTTTAGTTACCCCACAAAAAATGTTATATATAATTTACATAATAACATTTACAATTTTAAAGTTCCTAAATAATATAATAAATTCTAGTTTTCTACAGTGGTTGTTTAAAGTAAGCAAACAATGTTATAATAATGGTAATGGGCCATGGGCATGGTTTAATTGTTATATTTAAAAAAGGTGCATAATAAAGGAAAATATAAAATTATATATTCAAATTTATATTTGTACCCAAGAAGAAACATCGTATAAATTATTAACAAACATTAGTATGCTAATAAATATAAAAATGTTAAATAGCTTAAAGTAATTTTAGGGACCACGACCACCTATAATTATTATCACTTAGGCCCAAAAAGCTGTGGCACTACACCTTACTTCCCAATTCGTCTCATATAACAAATTATAACTAATAGAAAATATTATAGGTAGGTATTTATTGTTTATTGATAATTCGAGTATATAATTTATACCTGGTGTTGTTGAATAAATTATACATTACAAACACTATAAAGCGTGATAGAATGTTATATTATTATACCTACATAATATAATATAAACCCGCATACATCGGTGTAAAATACAAATAGGGCAATCGATTGAACGAAGGTCTTTATTATTCGCGTGTATAAAGTATATTTGTGTTCCGGACAAGTGCGTATAGGTATATAACATAGAATGTAGATGTATTCTTAAGGGGCGGTTGACACTTAGAATCCGAAGGTTTTTTAGCACTCTCAGGTCTCAAACAAGCACTTCCGATTTTTTCGAGTCCAATTATTTTTTTTTATAGATTCCATCATTATTTATATATAGGTTAGATGTATCTATACGTTTATATTTTAGATTCTGAGTGGATCAATGAATAAATTGGTTTTAAGAAAATGAAGTGCAGTGTTTTGATTATTTTTGTATCTGTCATCAATTTTTGAAGTAGTAAAAAAATCCAATTTTCAAATTTAAGAATAATATTTGGTAGCAAATTGGAGTTTGTCTAAATCTAATAGGTAGGTACTTTTTTTTGGTTAAGGGATAAAAGTTTTTTGTTTTTTTAAATATAATCAGGAAAAACCAAAAAAAAGTTGGGGAAAAACCCTTTCGACTAAATCATTTTTGTTTTTTTTGTTATAATTCAAAAATTAACTGTAAGGACTTGAATTTTTCACAAAGTATTTAAATTAGCGTTTTCTAGCTATGACATAATTTTTAAAATATTTTGTATCATTTGTGATATTTAAAATGTTTAATTTATAATTCAACTTTTTTAAGCTTTGTTTACTTATTAATTAAAATACCTACATTTTTTATTTGTAGGTACAAAGCTTGTAACTTAATAAAAAGGTTCATAATTTGTTATTACGGCAAACTAAAAATTCCCAAAAATATTTATGCCCAATTATTTTTTCATAGATATTTCAAGTACGTATATTTTACTGTTTACTTATTTAACACAATATTTTCGAAATACCTATTTAGATTAATCTATAAAGTTATTTATACACTTTTATTATATCACATTGTGATAACCACAATTATATTTGGATAGTTTTACGGTACGATGGTAGGTATCTATTGACTCATAAACGTTATTACAGCTAGTAATCTTATACAAATATATATAATGATATAATGATATAGATATAGGTACCTACTACCTATGCGATTTGTTTAGAGGGATTCGATACCGTGATTTTCTGTTTTTGTCAAACATTTCAATTGATCTATTGAAGCGATAAGAAATCTGAAAACAGATATGAATATGTCGTCAAGTCTACTTGAAATCAACTTTCCCACATGTTTGATATTATCTCCCAAATTCCTAAAAATGTAATATTAAAAAAAGTGGATGTCACTCTGCTGTACAGTAGGTTACAAGTGGGTCACTGTATAATGGATAGTATTAAATTTGAATTCAATGATATAATATCACTGTATAAGAAAAACGATTCTGAGCGGAGACGGTTTGTCAGTCTGGGAATTAGACATACCTATTATAGGTATACAGTATACTTATCTATAGTATTAAAAAAATTGACCTATAATAGGTATCAATAATAAATTCCAAATTAATCATATCATAATATCCATTAGGTAACGCGTTATACATCAACAAAAAACAGTGGGACTATCATAAATATAATATAATAGTATACTTTAGAAGTTTCAAGTACCTACAAATAATATTATACAATCAAAACAAAATAACTAAAATAGTTATTCCAGGTTTTTTAATATGTAATTTTGTCCAAATTTGAACTTAAAATGACTATAAAAATAAACTGGGCCTATGTATTTCTTAGAATTTTTGGTAACAGAATTAAATATTTACGTGGAATCTTGTTTAAAATTTTCAATCCTTAGATATGAAAGTTGAACATTTTATAAATTATTAACTACAAAATAATTATTCAATTTTAAATTTGATAAATTTTGTCAAAATTTCAACTTCAAATGCTTATAAAAGATAATTGTGCCTATGTATTTTTAATATTTTTCAACTACTATTGTAACTATGTATCAGGAGCCTAGTATTCATTTTTTACACTTTTTGGCCCAATAGATAAAACTTTATTGATATTTATAGAAAAAAAAACTAAAAAAATTTAAAACTTATAATGTCCGTAAACAGCTCAAAAAGAGTCAAATTACTTTCAAAATTTTATCGTATATAGAAAATGCTAATATAAACATTCAGTGAAATTTTCAAGTTTCTACAGTCTCTTGTTTTTTAATTACAACAAAATAAGAAAATCGTTATTAACTCAAAATAATTTGCAAATTTTCGTGATTTTTCCATATTTTGTCATTTTTTGAACTTTAAATGCTTATAAAAAAAAACTGTGACTAACGATTTTTAATATTTTTCATCTGCCTTTGAAACAATATACTAGGAGCCTTCTATTAAATTTTCAAGCTTTTTTATCCAACAAATAAAATTTTATTGATATTTTTAGAAAAAAAACTAAAAAAAAATGGAAAATGAAAATGTCCGTAAAGAGCTCAAAATAAATCAAAATATTTTGAAAATGTTATGGTGTATAGAAAATGCTAAGATAAACATTCAGTCAAAATTTCATATATCTACGGTTATTTTTTTTAAAGTTACACCAAAAACCAAAATCGATTTTCTCGAAAACAGATTTTGCGTAAAAATTCCCGTTTTTCCTTAATTTTTCTTTTGTTTTTCACGGCGCTTTTGAAAACTATTGGAAAAATTTTACTTTTGACCCTCAACAGTACCAACTAGATTCACTTTCCTATCAGAAAAGGTACTATTGAAGAAAATCCAAGCACTTTTACTGTCCTAAAAGGTGATGACAGACACAAAAAAAAATAAAAAAAAAAAAAATTAATAAAAAATAAAAAAAAAACACACACATCATTGTAAAATCAATACATTCATCGTTACACTCAGAAACTAAAAGAGTACTAAAAAATTTTCGTATTTTAATTTTTGGAGTAGTTAAAATCAATAAATCAAAAATAAGAATATCACGGTATCGAATCCCCTTAAAAAAATCGTTCAACCTATCTAGATTTATATTTATAGAAAAATAAATCACTAATAGGTACCTATATAAATATAATTATATATGTGATAAAATATCTTTAGAAATATAGGCTTAGTGCTTACAGACAGACTATCTCCACTGAGAGTTGTGTTTTGTACGCAAATATGATTTATATAGATTTAAAATTGCATCTATCAGGTACAGAATAAATAACTTACTCAATGACAAGGTACACTCGATACCTATAATACTATACAGCAGACAGTAGAACCACTTCCTCAGCATTTTATGTTTATTTAGCTTAAAATCATGGTTATTTTAAACATGTTATTTAATAAATTATAATTTATAAGATAAATGTTACATAATTTGTATGCCCTAAGTTTATCCACATTATAAAATATAATCACACTACCTACCTATACTTATACTATATAATATATTATTAAAATTTATAATTTTACACTTACACACGCCTCTAGCTTGTGCTTGGTCCAACTTGCATAAAACTATTTTATCATTATTTATTTACTAATGATACTTATGTCTGCTATAATTTCACTAAAACAACATGCAGTATTACTTTTTCGTATGATCAGTGTCGTAATAGAATCAGATATTATAAATAATATTATAATAATATAGTACCGACAACAAAATGTATACATATTTCATTGCAATACTTTGTGGTAGGCACGTAATAATAATAGGTACCAACCCGCCAGTACCTTATAGTATTGATAGGTCGCGGATGCCCAATCATTTTTCCTGTTACGTTTTACAACTTACGTAGTTACGTCTCAATCATTGAATCATGTATATAGATATTATACATTTATACCTATATCGCATTGCATGGCTATATCTACCTATAACTAATAAATAATTATTTATTACAATAGTTTAATTTATTTCTCAAACATTAATCATTTTACACCAAAAACCTATATTTTTTCCTATGGAAACAATTAAAATATTTAATATAACTTTTAAAGATTATCATATACTATTATCATAACATTTTAGATTCTGAGCGGAGCGATGAATGTATTGATTTTACTATGATGTGTGTTCTTTTTTTATTTTTGTGGGTCGTTAGTGTTTTGGGCAGTAACACTGCTTAACGAAGCAAATACAATTTTTGGGCCAACCGATGAAATAATATGTGATTCAAGAAAACAATTTTCTAATAAATAAATTGAAAAAAAACAAATCAACATCGAATTACTCGATAAAAAAAACTATTGTTTAGGTACCAACTTTGTATTGAGCTTTGGAGAAAACGCAAATAAGTATCGAACTACGAGTTTATTTTGATAATTCTTTACGTTTTCTTTGAAGCTCTTTAATAGTCACTTCTCTTGTTATTATATCGCGTTTTTCTATGTTGATTTGTTTTCTCAATCTATCTATTTGTTCTTCGATTTGGATTAACACTCGTCTGTACATTCGTTCCTTTTCCAATATTTCATTTCTCAGTTCGGTTAATTGCTCTGCCAATTGATTATTCTTTTTCGATGTTGACTAATTAAAACAAAATAAAATATTATAGAAAATACTACAAGATAAGAATCTACAGTAAGTTTTTAAATAAATTACTTTTAATTTGAGATGAGACATGTTTATCTCGTTTAAAATAACTGTTATGAATGATTCCGTCGAATCATCATTAGAATTTTCAGCCGCACACAAACTGTCTTTAAAAGCCTTTTCTTTGTTGTAAGCATCGATAACTTCTTGGGCCACATGCCATTCCCAATGTGCTTCTTTGTACTTCATCATATTTTCCATAATAGAAGCTCCCAAGTCATCGAACATTTCATCTAATAACTTACAATATCTACGAGAGATATTGTTTAATGCCTTTTTCTTTTGTTTCATTAACACACACAAATATCTAAAAAATATAAAACAGTTATAAAAGCTTTTTAATAATTCATTTGAGTTTGGACATATCGGAGTTTGGAGTTTGAAACTTCACGAGAAATTCAGATATGTTATAGAAATGTTATTGCTTTATTAATTAGGTATAGTTTGATCGGTATAACTGTCAAATATCAAATTAGATTTGATACAATATAATAGGTATGTGTGTTTTGGTACAAAATTATAATCGTGTGCTCATGATTTTTATCATGTGTTATAAATTATCATTAAAAATGTATAGATCTAAAGATTATCTACATTTTTTAAGCAACATTTTGCATAAAACAAAAAACATTGTTGTATAATAATTTATTAATGTATGGTGACCAGAAAATAGATTATCGTGCATACAAAATGTCCACTGTATATTTTAATAATATATACCTAGGTACTTACTTTGGTAAGAAATATTGCGGATATTGATACGACAGTATATTTATATACTTAGTGCCGGGTCGTTGTTGGTGTAATTCATTCCAAAGAGCGGAGGATATAAAGTCATAACAACATTTCGATGGTAATGGATCCATAGGTGAAATCGTTGAGAACTTCCACGCGGTTTCCAGATTGTCAGTCCGTTTCTCTATCTAAAATACAATATTGGAAATGTGTACTTATGCTCATTTGATTTTAAATCGGACTATAATAATTATTATAAACGTAGGTAAATCTCTCTGTAAACTAAGCGGGCTTAGCTCAGTTTGTTGTATCTTTATACGAAGAAAAATTGATTTTTAACTACCAAAAAAATCCAAAATAATAATAGGAAAACTATGTCAATGACCTGTGGAAATATAATGCATCATATTTAATTAACTTATAATATGACCTTATTGTGATGGGTACCAAAGATAATATTATAATATTCAATGAAACAGTTATAAATAGTAATACCTACATAATTCGGTTATTATAATCATTATAATATTATATTGTTTTACATGTTATGAAAATGTAGTTGTCACTTGTCTTATAAGTTATAAGTAAGTTACAGCGTTATAGCTTATAACTTATAAGTTTAGGTATTGCTGTTTTATTTTTAAAATTATTTTTCACACCAAACTATTTTTCTCTATAATTTCGTAAACACGTGTAAAATAATAATCAATAATTAAGTGAAACTTCAAACTACTTACGAATTAACTACTTTTAAAATTTGTATAGTAAATTAGTATATCATAATATAGGTACTTATGTAAACTTTGATATTTTATTTAAATGTCATTTTTTTTCAGCATACAATTCTTAAAAAGCAGTGATTGCCATTCAAATATACCTATCAAGGTCTACCAAAGTTTACTTTGGTTGGACAAAAAATATTTATTTGATTTAAATCTTTAGGTAAATAATATATAATTTATAGGTACTAAGGACACATATGTATAATATTCTTACTTCACATATTACAGATTTGATTTGCTTTTTCAACATGGAAAGCAACTTGATTCTATTAAATACTTGGAGATC
>NC_042493.1:76842705-76842896 GCF_005508785.2 Acyrthosiphon pisum
CGGACAAGGCTTTATCTTGAGTCGTTTCTGCGGAATAGGAGAATGAGAAACGGTCAAGATATGGCTCGGCGCACGCGGATCCACATCGAAATTCTTACTGGACTTTTTTAAAAACCACGGTCTACTGCAAAGCGATTTCACAAAACTATGTCCGTCTTTGTGCAGGAACAGATAGACGTACCCAAGGGGGG
>NC_042493.1:76842946-76844275 GCF_005508785.2 Acyrthosiphon pisum
TTGATGTTTGTTTACTATTGTTTTTATCATTTATTTTATTGTCGCAATTCATACTCTTATTAAACCAAAATCATCTTTATTCATTTCAGAATCGTCGCGTTATTATAGTCATTACTTTTAATATAAACTTTATATAAATGTCATCATTCTGTTCTCTTTTTCAACAAATCTACAATATTTTATAAATATTTGCAAATGATTGAATAATTGTAGTTTAGCAATCACTTTCTGGCGGTCGATGTACCAACCAAATCAGATAAAGTGTTTAACCATTTTTCTGAATGAAACTGATTTTTAAAATTGTTGCTTAAAGAATTATAATACACTATAGGTACAACATACCTAATATGCTCATACAATTATTATTATTATAAACTTATGGTTCGACTATGAAGTTATTGTAGCATTGTACCAACTAATAGCAGTGTTTTTTAATTTTTACTGTTTCGTATTTAAAAATAAATTTAAATAAATGTATTAGTAACATCGTAAAATGTTCACAATTTCAAATGCCCCGACGGCCCGGCCCACACGTATAAGCCGGCCCGGTGTGCTACGGCACACTAGCACACCCGGCCAGTCCGCCCCTGTACAGTACCTGTACAGTACACTGTAATAATGATAAGGCGTATATTATTATAAAAATTATTTGGAATTGTTCTGTGGCTGTAGATGTTCTGAGGGTGGGCAGGAGGGAGATAGCAAAACTATAGTGTAAAATAAATGCTCCTATACAAATATGATGTATACAGTTTTAAATTTTAATAGCATATTATTTTAAGACGATACTTATTTTATTATTTAATGGTATAACATTGCACTATTTCTCAATTTTTAGTGCATACTGCAATACTGCATACACTAATACTTATATGTCACGGTCTGCCTGCAATTCTTTCAGCTTATTTATGAACCTCCATAATGTGGGATTTGTCATACCGAGCTGTGCCTGAAGACAATATGAGCAGCTTCCGAAATGTTATTGGTTTCCTGAAAAAAAGGTAATGAATTTTTTTAAACTTTTTTAAATGATTGATGGAAAATCGTTCGGAAATTTGTTACCTATTTTTATAATTTATAAGTGAAATATTTGGAAGTGATTTTATGGTAATATTATGGGAAGGTCAGGGGCGGATTTACCCATAGGCTACCAAGTCACTGGCCTAGGGCGCAATATTTTTGGGGGTGCAATTTTTTAGTTAATTTTTACTTTTTAGTTTTTCATAAATCTATTTGCCTAAATTTATATTTTATATAAATTTTTTTTCGTATACAACTTGCACGAAACTGGAGAATGGCTCACGTAGTCACGTCACAGTAACGTTTTAA
>NC_042493.1:76844325-76858749 GCF_005508785.2 Acyrthosiphon pisum
ATTTTATTTTTTGAGACATGAAGAAACATTCATTTTTTTGTTACAAAATTCACAATGGAAGGAATATTTTTTAATTATGATCAAAAAGTATAACCATTGTCAAAACAATAAAAATACTTTTTTCCCCATCCATTATACAAGGTAGACAACATACAAATTGTAAAACTATTAACTAATCAGTAATAAATAATTTGAGTTTCTGACAAAATTTAAATAATTTTAACAAGTCGTAAATTATCTAAACACATTTTTGAAATGATAATCGGTAATTGATATTTTCAACTAATAAAACAATATGATCACTGGTTAGATAAAATAGTATTTAATCTGTGATATCACAGTGCAAGACCTGGTAAATGGGCACAACAGTACCATTGCATGTTATATAGTTATAAATAATCGATCAACATAATTTTATAATGATCATATAATCACTAATTAATAAATGCGTACCTAACTAAAAAAATTTCAATTAATCAAAATCTGTATGTACTGCAGGGTACACACGATTTTTTTTATCCTGGCATAATTTTGTTGGAGGCATAGTCTGCCGGGGGGCCCGTGCCCACCCGGCCCCTCCCGTAAACACGCCTATGGCTGCAGTAAGTAGTAACTAGAGTATTTTTTACTCTCACTATATGGATTTTTGTTGTTGTTACCTACTTGTTGTTGACTACACCTACGCACTTCGTATAGTTACGGCGAATAAAATAAAACTTTGGATAGTATACTAGCATCCATTGTTTAGAGCACGTAAAACTGCTTAACTGTATCGTGGAATTTTTATCGGGCATTTCATAGTAGGTAGGTACCGCAAATAAAATTCCCAACAACCCATATACTCAACCAAACTAATTCAAAAATATCACAAAACTCACGAATTTTTTTTATTTTAACGAACTAAACACAAGTCACAAATCTGAAATCAATGGCACATTTTCACGTCATCCATTACTATACAATACTTTATTAATGTTATAACTTGTGAGTTGTGGGTGATAGATTTTCCAAAACAAATAGTACCTAAATAGATACGAATATACGATATACCAATTTAGGTATTTGTAAACGTACAATGTACTACTTACCTATAAAATTCACTAAAATTAGTACCTTTAATGATATAAAGGAGTCAGAGTAAGGTAATGTATACTTTTAATAACTTGTCAACAACTATTTTGAATATTTTATACAATTTTTATCAACGTATCATAATTTATAACGCAGTTCATAATTTATTACTTATTAGTCATTACTTATTACTTATATTATAGTCCAGCGTAGAAAATATTGCCATAGCAACACAATCAGAAGTTAATACATACAAACAATACTTCCCTAGTATTCAGTTCTGTAATATTTTTTGTACAAGTGAACTAATTTTAAGCTTTTAATATTTATTATAAAATTATACAACACCTTCTGTTCTATTAAAAAAAAAAAATATTTCTTCATGTCAGCAGTAAAAATGAAGATTCCAGGTACGTATTAATGTATTTTAGATAACCTAGCTATAATATATGTCACTCCCTGTAATTTATAATCATATCAACCATCCACATACAATATTATACATATATACCTTACCGGGCACCGGCTATAAGCGTATACTTTAATAAATTATTCATAAATTTAACATTCGTATCAAACAGTGTTCATATAATCATATTGCTATTCATTAACGATTAAAATGTATATTATATAGTGAATAGTGGTTTCGCAGTTATTAAATAAATCAAATATTTATTAAAAAAACTTTTAAAATTATTTACCATGTTTTCAATCATATAAGATTGATTAAAATATTAATTATAAATAAAATATTATTGGGTTAGCACTACCTATGGCAGCGGCGTATCTAAGGGGGTTGTTAGGGGGTTGTACTCCCCTCCGATGAAAAAATATTCTGGATACGCTACTGACCTATGGGCTATGACATATTGACATGGTTCCAATTATATTATATGAAAATTGGTATACAAATTCTCAAGAAAAAAATCTCCGAAAATATTTCAATAAATAATACAAAACATTACATTTTTAAAGAAATGATGATAATTAATAAATTAATTATTACACCTTTGGCCGTTCCTAATATTTTTACTATAATGTAAGAACTTCAAATATTATTGAGAATAGGTAAGTATACAATATTAACTATTATTAAATTAATAATTTAATTTTGGATTTTGGATTTTCGGAGCGATGAAGATATTGGTTTTAAAGTTATGTGTATCAATTTTTTCTCCTGTAAATAACTATGAAGCATAATATTAAAAATATAATTTAATTTAAAATTTGTATATAAGTCTTGTAATCTTGTTAAATACCAGTTTTGGTACTTTTTATCAGACTCATAAATTAATATGTCTAGCACATTTTTTTTTCCATGAACTTAACAATGTCACCATTTGAATCAGTATAAATTATATTATTATTAAAAACAATTTGTTCCGAACAAAGTTACATGAAATTCTATGAATTCAGATAAATGTGTAAATAATTATGCAAATTCTTAAAGTATAAAAAGTTTATTAATATAACAGTTTTTACCTGTTTTGATTTAGTGGATCGATTAAGGTATTGATTATCTTACAATGTAGATATTGTGTTTTTATATTTCAGTTCTGTCTTCACATTATAGAGTACCACTGAGTAGTAAAAATTAACTTGAAAAATGTTTTGACTACGAGGGAGATTTCTGGAAGCAAATTGGATTTAGTTAGTACTATTGTAACTACAGGAAATCAATTGATTACTTTAAAGTAAAAAAAAATCGCAGTACTTTTCAAAATAACCGGGAAAAACAAAAATATTAAATTTTTACCAAATTGTTATATTATAATTTCTTATATTTCTTATATACACATGGACGTGGTATAATTCTAAATATTTTGACTCTTTTTGGGCTAGGTATTAGACAGGTACACTTATTAGACAGATAGGTACACTCATTGGCGCAACTAGGGGGGGTGAAAAAAGGTCTTTAGTACCCCCCCCCCCCAAGTTCTAATTTAGCACCCCTTATTTTTTAGGTGTAACTATCATTATTATATTGAAATACCATAAATTTTATATGTTTTTAAAATATGAAACACTATAGCACCCCACGTTTTAGAGGTCTATAGTTGCGCCTATAGGTACACTACTATACACTCAACTGTACAGAAGACTACTTTTCCCCTTTTTAATTTTCTCGTTTTTACTTATCGACCATTTGAAATATTTTAATATTATGCATGTTTCCTACGGTGGTGTGACCATTAGGGTGGCTACTAATTGTATTGTATTTTTATTTTTTATATTTAAATCATTTATATAATGTATCCGGTAAGTTTTAAAAATACTTATAATTCTTATATTATTTTTATAAATACTTATATTATCTTATAAATATATTGATTACAGTCTATAAACAATGACAAAAATAAATTTCATTTTATTTATAGAATTATATAATATTTCGTCATAAAAAACAAAATATTATTGATTATTTTTGAAAATGATCTTTTAAATATAAAAGTAAATAAATTTTTTTCCAATATTATTGCTAATAGACAATAATAACTATATAGGTAGATATAGTACCTACCTATATTTATTATACATAAACTTTCATATCATGCTTTTAATTAATAATTAAAAATAAAAATGATGGTCAGTTAAATGTATATTATTATATTATAATATTTGTATATTATATTATTATAGGCATGTTATACATTATAATATAACGAGATAATTAATATTCAATATTGTCTTAAACTTATATTCTGTACGACTGTGCTCGTATTAAATTGTAAAATGATAAAAGAACTCTGAGCATTTTATTTGGTGAAATACACGCATAAATGACAAAAGACCATGCATGCATGTTGCGTCAGGCTACAACATTTCACAACAGTATGTAGTCTGTACTCTGTAGAACTGTATGATGCTAGCATTAATATTGTAGGTATTATATTACACGTCTGCGTCAGTGGTTCCTAATCTTTTTAGATTTTTAGAGACGGGTCGATGGCATATTATTGACACTATATTATACAAAGATTTGATTAAAATGACCGATATGGCGATATAACGACATTTTCCTGATTATTTGATCTTATTATACCTACCATTATTTCAATATGTTTTTAAATGTATAATTCGTATAAATTGGTAGGTATAGTTGAATTAATTTTTTGTTTTAATTCATAAATAATTGACACGTTGTATCGTTGTCTATAAAATATTGAAGGCATAGCGATATAATCTGACTTATATTGATTAATATAAATGATTTACCTAATAAAAAAAACCCAAAAAAATAACCCCGTGAAAAAAATAACCAGGGAAAAAATAATCCTATACCTAATAAAAATGATGTGTACCAGGTGTACCTACCTAACACATATTCACGAGATTTCAACGACAGAAGACGTAGGGTTTAATAACAGTCAATTTTAAAGAAGTAAGAAATGTATAATACAATTTTAATAATATATAAATATAAAACAAATAGTCAATATTTGTTCAGTCAAAATCGTTTTGAAATGTCAATAATACATTATAACCATTTTCATAGGCAAAACTATAATTAATGCCATTACTCATTAGGACAATAAATATGAAAAAAATTGTAATTACAAAATAAGTTTTTTATTTAAATTATATTAAGTTAGTATATATTATATGCTATCCAGTGTATAATGATTTATCATTGAATCCAAATTTAACATTATTTGTGGGGACATAACAATTTTAGTAATTTTACGTATGTAATACATTTTACTATACGCAATGACATACAAATATTTAGATTTATTTTTATTTTTACCTATTATATAATTGAACCCATTCTCACTATTATACGGTAAGGTGGTATTGGCTCAAAAGTTAATAACAATAATCATATAATATGATAGAAATATACACAAATATACTAATTAAATAAACCATTGTCCCCTGCACTTTCCCATGATTAGCTTTCTATAATTTTGCAAACTCTTCTATTATGGTGCTATTTTTTTCGTACCTATTTTTCACGGGGTTATTTATTCTGACTTTTTTTTTTCGGGGACTAAATTTCCGGGCTTATTTTTTCGGGGTACCGATAAAATTATGTTACTGTGCTACGAACTCTGTACCTATATAATTTTCATTAAGAAAAAATTACAAAATATCTGACATCAATACAAATAAGCAGAAAATAAACACTGGTCATAAGATTAAAATTCTATTTGCTTTGTTGACAGATGTACCTACTACTTATAATGATTAATACTTTATTCATTATTGACTATTGTAGCTAATGTGTTGTAACTTAAATTATTGTAACAAACCATTTCCGTTTTGAAAGATAAATTATCTATCTTTAGATAGGTAAGATAAATCTGCATTATAAATTAGAATATTTAGTATTTAGCTATCTTAGTGTTATATCAACGTTTTGAGATATTGGTAACAAATTTGGGTTTTAGATATTTTATTTATCACAGAAAGGCAAGAACTAATACAGAAACATCGAACGTTTTAGCATGGGTACTAGGTACCTATATGCTTATAATCATAACATACCTACTACTCAGATAGTCAGACTAATACGAGTAATGAGCCAATCAAATTATAAATAATAACGAATAGCGTTATTAGTAATAAATAATAATTATTAAATAATGATAAATTATCATTGATAATCAACATCCGGTAATTTATGGTTATATTGGCTTTAGTATACGCAGTACCTACGACCTACCTACTGTATACATTTAAAAAAAATTGTCTTTTCGTTTAGGAACCCAGCTAATAATATCCGTTTGTAATTATCAACTACCTTGTCTACCTATTATTAATAATTTAACCATTACCATTTATATTTGCAGAAGACAATATTACAACGTATCTGACAATGAGAAGTCACTTTAAAAAGATATATGATGTAAGGCCTAGAGTAAACTGTTGGTCTGAAGCTTGTCCAAGTAAAAGATTATTAAAAAATACTATCAATATTCGTGATTTTCAGTAAGTTATTTAAAATATTAAAAAACTTGAGAAAAATTCTAACATTGGTGACTATTAAACTATGGTTAACGAATTTTGACTTTGCTTAAACTATAATTATAATAAATTATAGAAATCACCACTATCCAATTATTATAATGAGTATAGTACCTACAGGTAAGCTACTAGACAGAGCACTAAGCCCCTAACTGAAAAAAAAAAACATTTCGGTAAGGGGCGGTAGTTCCCATTTTTTTAATATGGATATTGCAGCCGTTACGTTACTGGACACTCATCATTTTTACGTTTAAAAAATAAAAACTCTTTATTCGCTCGTTATTACTGATTTTATAACAATAATTAATATAGTGTTTTTATTAATTAAACAATATTCAAAACAAAATTGTTCTACTTTTAAAAAAAACGTGGGGAGGGTCAACCCCCCCGTCAACATCTATAACGGCCTTGATCGTATAAACTTTTGAACAATGGGTAAACGTATTACGTATATTAGGTAGGTTCTAGGTAACTATTAGATATTATAGCACAGTGATTCCCTGGTTCCCAACATTTTGAAACTACGGATCACTTAGAGAACTTTCGTCACGGACCACCTCAATTTTAGACCTTATTTTTCTTATAAACAAGAATCTGACAAATCATGTTATTTCATATATTTTTGAATTTAGATTCTGAATAAACAAAAAACAATGAAGTCCCTTATATCAGGCCTATAATAATATTTATAATTGATCAATTTTAAGTAAAAGTTTAAAACTATTAACAATTAATTACTATTATAAATAAATGTACATCATATTATATTATTATATTCATTATAACGATTTACAGACCACCAGTGGTCCGCGGACCATAGGTTAGGAACCTCTGTATTAGTACGTTGCAAGTTATTAAAGACAGATTACACATCTCTTATTTTTGTATTACCATTTAATTAAAATTACATTTTTTTTTAAATATTACTATTATTTCAATATTCTATTTATAAATAATATGAAGATAATGACAGCGCTCTGTTTTTTCTCTCTCTAACTAACTCATAAAATAGACAGTACGCATTTGCTTAAAATCTTCTTTTTTTTGTGTTTTTCTTATAATGTTAAAGTAAAATCAATTATTACAAAAATTATAGACAATAATATTTTTGAAGGTATGAGTACCGTATGATATATCGTCTCAAAGCAATTAAATATTTTTTTTATTTTTTTATTTTTAAACTCAAATAATAAATTATAAAACGGATATGTTTAACACTTAAACCTACTTCAACGCAAAGTGCGGACTAAGGATATAATTGATATAAAAACATTTTAAAAAGTAGACATAGGTACATAAATTGTATACAGTACAATTTTACAAAATAATAAACATATATAATACTTTCTTCTTGCGATAACTAATATTACGCAAATGGGTTAATCATATCCTTGAACAATTGAACCAAATTAATATTTGTTAAAACTTGACCTCGATATAAGCATTAAGGCTAAGCCACCAATAATAAGCATATTTTGATAATTATTATACATTTATACCTAAAGATCAGCTGTTCTAACATTATAATAATTGTAATACATAGCACAATGACACATATAAATATAAATTATATAATAAAAATAAACTACCCACATACATCAACAAAAAATATAATATAATAAATAATAAAATAAAATAATAATATAATTAATGTATATTAATACATTTCTGAGATTATGAGGTTGGGGTAAGCTTGAGAATTACCTATTTGTTGTATAATGATGCTTATAATAATTAATAACTAATAAGCATTTGCCCCAATTAATAGTGTCTATAAGTTATAGGAATATCTAATCATTATTAATACAATAATATTTATAAATAGTTTAATGCATTATACCTGTAAGAACAAAAAGCTAGTGACAATGTTTAAAAAAAATATACCTAATCATATTATTTATATTTATCAAATCCGTAAAAAGTTTAGTACTAGGTACCCGCCGTCCGAAGTATCTAATAATATACAATATTGAATATTTATATATATATATATAATATATAATATTTACCTGCCAGTTATTACTTATTACTTATTTTAACTAATAGCCGTAATAATCTAATAACTGCGTTGTTTTTAGAGTCAATATTCTTTCATTTGGAGTTTGAACTAATTTATCAAAAATAAGAATTAAAAAATATAATATAATACCTATATTATATTGTTATAAAAATAATTTTTTTTTGATCAAAAAATTGAAAAATGCAACTTATATTTTACATTTTTCTTAAATTTCTGTATACTGTTTTCAAACATGTACATTTAGATAAAATTATCTCCTCTAACTGTGTTTCTGTGTACATCACATTTAATGACAAGATGACAGTCACAGTGAACGGTTCATTGAAAATTGTACAGTTATATACCTAGTTTAACCTTTTCGTTGTTAAACGATAAATAACTTCTTACTTATAAAATGATGAGGCTAATCGTGAAAATTTGACGATTCGTATGACTAGAATTAACTGCGATTAACATCTAGTTACGATTGGGTTTTGTGCTAAATTATTTAGCTGAATATAATACATAATAAATTGAACATTGAACCACAATAACAACAATCAACATAATATATAACGCAATATGTTTAGTATTGCGTACCTACGACCTACCTATAGAAAATTGTACACATTTTTATTTTTATGACAGAATTTTTTAAGACATTTTTTTTGCTGCATTAAGTAGTATATTATTAGCATTTTTGAAGTTTTTTAGAGCTATTAAATCCAAACCCTAGACTTATTCATGCAATTTTTATGGCAAAAATTGGTTCAACCTATACCGTATTACACTGTCAGCTATTTTGGTATTAATTATTTAGATAACTACTAATGACTTAATAAATTATACTTATATAGGAACTAACTAATATAAATAAATAGGTATTATTTTATTTATTTTACACAATGATGTATACAATCTGTACATTTATGCACAATTAGCATATTTGATGAGGGTTGAATACATATGAAATTCTTGATAAGAAGCCACCCACTAGTGGCACTTGTCAAAAATAGGTATTATAAAATATTTATAGAAATTGATCTTGAAATAGTCTCTGCTCAAAATCATTTTTTGTAACTATGTAAATATGCAATGATTTATCATTGCATTCAAATTTAACTCATCCATTATAGTTATTATTAATTATATCTACTCAGCAGGGACGGATCCAGGGGTGGAGCCTAGGGGCCTAGATATGCCCAGACATATTTTTTTATAAATATAAATATAATACATTAAATAATCAATAATTTATTTATCACATTAATTACATATACCTATTATTATGACAACATTTTTAGTAAAGTACAATAATTGTATTTGTATTGTAAAAAATTGTTGCCCCCCCCCCCCCACAGATCTTTGCTCTGGATCCGTGCCTGCTACTCAGTAGTCAGTACTCACTGATGACTGATGAGGCACACTCAAAAGTGAGGTATACTATATACCAGAGAGAATTCCTCGGTAGATTTTGATCTTTACCTATAACCTAACTATAATATTTTTCAATGCCTTATACTTAAAAGTATTTACAGAGTTCTACCACATTATTGTAATTCAACAATTAGTTCTACAGCAAAAAAATCAAAACATCAAAAATATGATAATAATAAGTTATCTCGTTCACCATCAAGTAAAAAGAAGTCCATAAATAGAGTAAGTACACACTTCATATTATTAAATACCTATGAATTCTTTATTAAATATTATAGCCATGGCTATACGGGTAGGATATAGGTATTTCATATTTATATTATAATGATTAAGTATATAGGTAGGTATTTACTTTAGGTACTCTTAAATCTTAATAGTCTATTAAATTATATTTTAAGTGACTAATTTATAATTCTATACCTACATTATACTTTATAGTTTATATAGATCACCTGTATATCTAGTTAATCTCAAATAAACAAATATTTATATTATTTAAGATTATGATTTTGTTGAAGTTCGTCCAATGAGAGCCGAGAGGTTTCTCCACTCTCTGAATCTGAGATTTAATTTAATTTAAATATTCTTTATTGCACATTCTAAACAGCACTTCACATTCTGATTGAATTGCATCAAAGTCAGATATTTTTGATCCATTACTTTCTGGAGAAAATAGCAAAAAATATGAACCTTGTAAGTTTTGTAGTGATTCGTTTAAAATAGTTAATAGTTGCTTAAAAATTTCAAAAAGTGGTTGAATTGTAAGTATGCATATTTTTAATTGTCTTTGGACAAATTAATAAGAACACTTTTAAATTCTTTCCTAAAAAATTGATGCATTGAAAATTCTATTTGATTGTTTATATTTGAATCTAACCAATTTGGAGCTCTTCTTGTTCAATGGTGAGTTATAAAGTCTGACATCGAACCCACTTCTCCTGTTTTAGTAAATAAAGATGCACTCTCAATTAGGTTGTCCATAGAGTTGGTATCGGCCCTGAATTATAGCAGTTGTAGGTAGATACTAGCAAGTAGCAGTGTTGTCTTTGTAAGGTTGTATGTTACCTTCTTCAATATTATATTATTATATAGGCATGTTATCTAAAGTACCACTATACTACTATAACTATGTCTTAACTCATCATTCTTGATTACAGAACTTAAATTATGAATGTGCTTTTAACGATGAAGATTTTGGGTTTGGATCAGTTGAAAATAGCAATCGAAGATATTATTCTCCCGGAACCCATCAACCCCACCTTGCAGAAAACGCACCTAAAACATTAAGCAGCCAGCAACATTCGTTACATTCAGAACATCCGAAAGAACCAACCAAAAAAAAAGAGTAATTATAGTTTGTATTTTATTCATTGCTAATTTAAATATCTACTACAATATAATAGTTATGACTTATAGGACATAAGTTATAACCCTAATAGTACTGGGAACCCTGTGGGATATAGACAATAATATTATATAGGTAGTCACCCATGTCCCACTGATCACTGTCCTAATAACAGCAAGGACTCCCCCTAAAGAGTGAGTAAAGATGTGGAATTCACCAGTAAAAAGTGTCAGTAAATTTACGTAGTATGTTGCATGTACTATGTAGTTAATTGGTAATTGTTTTACTGGTAAAATTAATACTTACACAACTAAAGCAAAACCTTGAGACATTGTTCTTACATATTATGTATTACTCAGTCAGTAATCAATACTAGGAATAGAAACCATCACATTATATTCATGGTCCATGGATAAGCAAAGCTGGGCAGTAACTAGTTAAAAAGTTAAAAGCTAAGTTAAAAAGTTACTTTTTTTGATAAACTTTTAACTTAACTAGTTAAAAAAAAAATAGAATGTAGAAAATAACTTAGTTAGTAACTAAGTTATTTCTTTTTATAAATAATTGTAACTTAACTTAGTTATTTTGTTAAAATGAAAGTTATTTGTAAAAAGTTATTTACGAATTTTCATATTATTATGATTTATGTGATTAATGAACTGTATATTATTTGCATTGATATATCTGAAAACCGCGACGGAGGTATATCCATAGGCGCAAATAGGGGGGGGGGGCTTTAAAGGCTAAGCCCCCCAAAAATGTCCATAGCCCTCCCAAACATTTCCTACATTTTGTTTTAAGCGTATTCTATATTATCAAAGTAAGGCCCTATTAGCCCTATTAGCCACCCCAAATCTCAAACGCTATTTGCGCCTATGGGTATATCTACCGACGATTGTAGGTATGTATATTATTGTATTTATTACTAAACTATAGACATATTATTATAGCATTTACTAATAATTAATATACTATAGAGACATATTGTAATTACTAATTAGTAGTATTATACTATTATAGTGAATAGTGATTATTATTATTTATTTATTACTTATTTGGAATATAACTAGGAAGTTTATATGTTCTATGAAATGACAACGGTTATGACTTATGATGTATGTTACATCGTTACTAGTGTACTGTGTACATTGATAAGTACCTAGGTAATAACTAATAATACAATTTACAGAACGGACCTAATTAGTAATTTCTGATACGGTGATACTTATACCGTGTTTTCTACAAGCTACACTCTACATTCTTTTAATATTATATTGGGATATAAAGAAAATAATATATAAGAATTAATTGTTGTCAACTTTATAACTTTATAAGTCTCTACATTATATAATATATTTATATCAGTTTATGTAGTAGTGTGTCAACTGGTGTAAGTGTGTGACTATGAGGATTCCAAGTTCCAACAGTGTAAGAAGAGGGTTTATAGCAGATCATAATTTTGAAAAAAACATTATTATTAAAATTCAATAAGTATTTCTTATAATCATTTATATATATTAGGTGTATAATTTATATTTTAAATATAAGATACAGCTATAACAAGTATTTATAAAATAATATAGTCTGTGTATTTATTATTAATTTGTTTTACTTTATAGTTTATACTAAAACTAGTTATTTTCCTCCGACGAGATAAAAAAAATGTTTATGAGTAAATTAAAGTTATTTAAAAAATAAAAGTAACTTAACTTTTAACTTAACTTAGTTATTATTTTCATGAAAATGTGTAACTTAACTTAGTTACTCAAATTCAGTAACTTTATAAAACTAACTTTAACTTAGCTTAGTTATTTTTTATTTAAGGATAACTTAACTTTAACTAGTTAAAAAATATGGTTAACTTGCCCAGCTTTGTGGATAAGTGAGGTAGATATACCTAATAGTTAATACTAAAATAATTTGTCATTGCTTTTTTTAGTAAGTTTTTTCAAAATACAATGGATGAATCATACCAACGATTTCTTGAAGAAATGACAAACGAAGTAGTAAGACTTGATTTATCAACAGATAAAGCATTGAAAAATGTTTTTCGTAAACATATAAAACACAATATTGGAAAGCTTGATGAGGTAAGTTGTGGTGTTGTGCTTACCTATAATAATAATTATGTGTCAATGTGTAATTTATTCAATAATAAAAAAAAAAGTTGTTGGAAATATTTTATTCTAATAGAAGTAGATTAAATAGGATAATAAATTAGTATCAGAAAATTATTATACAAATATAAAGCTATTTTATTTACTACCTACTTATACTACATTTAAAAAAAAATGTTTTACCACCATAAGAAAATGGTGCCGCAAATTACTATGGTACCTATTTCACAGATGAATGATTTTAGTTTCATTTATTATTGATTTTTTTATGAGTGTACAATTGATAAAGAAAAAGCCAAAGAGACATTTTATAAATATGATTAAGATAACATATTTAATTAGTAGCTTCCTACCTACTCTAACTAGGGCGCCTATCAATCAAAACCTAAGGTGGTGACAAATGACAATATCATAAAAAAAAACTAAGAACCAACAAAATTGCTTTTATTAAATAACAGAAAATAGATATACAATATAGGTACTACATAGATTATAGATAAACGATGTAGATGTAGTATACTAGTATAATATTATCAGTAAAAATTGTTAATTTTTGACAATTAAAAAAATTACTATCAATTCACATTTGTTTAAGGGAGTGATATGTCAACCTCTTTCACACCCTAATGGGTGCTCTTGTCAACTAGGTAGTTAACTATGTACCTATATCGAATAGTACATACTACATGTCCTACATACCTATCATTTATCAATTAGGTATGTATATGGTGTATTGACGTATAAAAATATAAACAAACCATGACATTTAAGATTTTTATTTTATTTAAATTTAAAATATTTAAATTATAACATAATATATAAATACGTAGGTACTTTTGAAGATATAAAATATGATATAGTTAAGTTTTTTACATGTTAGAGGTACCTATTGACTATTATATATTGTTGCATATCCTTTGGAAGATTAAGCTAATAAACATGATTTAAATTAACTAAAAGCTTATAAATAGGTAGTTTTATTAATTAAGTAGGTACTAAAATTAACGCACTTAATCCTTAACAGAAGTAGTTAATAAATAATGAAAAAAAATTATCTGAAGTTATGGGCTTAAAACTGTTAGGTACCTATATCATAACTGTTAAACGCTTAAATCAAGAAGAAAAAGATTTGTTTGTATTACGTTTTAAGTTCTAGGTCAAGTGTCAATGTTGTATACATATTATTGAATAATTGGCGAAAAATTGTTTTTATTAACAAAACAATACTTTTGCTATTATAACTAATAGTATTTGGTATTTTAATATTTTTTCACATATATTATTTTACATTGAAGCTGAATATCATTGAATATTATCAATTTAATATTTATTATAGGTACATTTTAGTAATAGTTTTAAGAGGACGCCACACCCGCATGTGTTGTCGCCGTCTTACAAACGTGTAAATACCAAATTTACGCTCAGAAATTCAAGTTTTATGCTGTTACCTTAAAAATTAGAGTGAATCGACCTATTATGAAGCTTGC
>NC_042493.1:76859516-76871639 GCF_005508785.2 Acyrthosiphon pisum
ATTGTATTAAATATTAATATTATTTTCTAAATTATAAGTTACCAACAATTAATTAAAGCTATATACTGTGTTCCAGTGGCGTAGTCAGGGGAGGGGCTGAGGGAGTTGCAGCCCCCCACCCGAAATGTTAAGAAAATTTTAAAATTATTTTAATGGTCTATGATAGTCGCTAAAAAAGTCTTAAATTGTATTTAAAATATTTAAAAATGTATTATAAGTTTTAACACTTTTCAGCTATATATTTGTGCTAATACGTATTTAATGTGTAAAAGTTGATCAGCCCCCCCCCCCCCCCCCCCCGAAAAAATCCTGGCTACGCCACTGCCGTGTTCAAGTAGTTTGGCATTTTGAATAATGATATTAATTACATAGGTACCAATCAAAAGGATTATAAAAAAATTATTTGAGAATATTTTTCAAAATCTATCCCTTGTTTGCTGTATGTGTGACTATATGATAGAGTTATCGACTTTTGATTTTTAAATGGCAACAACCTATTTAGATTTTGTTCGATGTGACAAATATAATATTAATATTACAATGATGTCTGTTTTTTTAAAACAATTTTTTTGTGTCAGTCATTTCCTTTTGGAGCAGTGACAATACTTCAATTTTCAACTTTGAGGGTAGTGACTATAGTAGCAAATTGGATCTAGTTAGTAGTTTTGTATTTTGGGGATCAAAAGTTTGATAAGATAAAAAATTTTCAAAATAACAGGGCGTACCTAATAAAAATGAATTCGTTCTGTTCCTCGTTATTTTTTTAAAAAATAATTCGTTCCTTTGTTGTTCCTTTGGAAAATGAACGAGTTCCTTTTTTAGTTCCAAATAAAATAAAAATTCTTACTTAATCATTAATGTTTTTTTTTATACTAGTTTAATTTTTAATTATATTTTGATATTTTCTTCAAAATTAAATTATTGGCCGACGTATTATTGACTGTCTTATCGTTTATTGTTATAAATAATTATATTTTATATAGGTACTCATTTAGTCATATCTATATAAATTATAACTTATAACTTATGAAAAATATTAATAAAATGACTAATGCCTAATGAGTAACGATTAACGTCGATGCCTACTCGATAAAGATCACTAATTTGCAATATACATTAGGTATACACATTAAAAAAAATATATCTTAATTTCAATTATTTACATATCTGTGTAAATTATTGGAATTAGAAACGAAAAATGTTGTTATCTTTCCTAGAAAAAAGAACTCGTTAATTTTTTCATAAAAATGAATTCATTCAACGTGCTGTTATTTAAAAAGGAATTCGTTCCTTTTGGAACTCGTTTATTTCTACCAAATACAGAACACTGATGTCAAAGACTAGTCTAGACAGCGTATTTAAAATTGATAAACGCCTTTAGACTTTTGTTGTCATTGTACCATAATAGTTTATAGTTTATCGAATTTCGATTACCTATGTCCTATACAGTATTAGAATTAAGAGTTTAAACTTTTGATTAGGTATAGGTACAGCACTACAGCGGCATCACTTAGGGATGTATTAAATTTATATAATATTACTAATATTTTAACACATTTTATCCTTTTTTTTTTATAAAAAATAATCAATACCTATATGACAGTATAGATGTAAAAGTACTAAGGTAGTCAGTGGTTCGGTACAAATCCTATGTTTAGAAAGGCTATGGCCCACGGTCCAGTGGCTCTTATATGCGAGTAAATCAAATTACTAATTTATTACTTTATTAGTATTTGCGAGTTATATTTAGCTATAGAAATGTAGACTTTTAGTCGTGTGGGGGGCATGGGAGTTGAGGCTGTGTAGCTGTTGTAGTTATTTCTTAAAAGTTCAACGCCATTGTATTTGCAGGGTGGTTTTCAAGCACGCTCACTCCCCCCTTTTTTTTACCTTTAAATAATGTATTTATTCTAGGTAAGATTTGAGTAAGTATCTATACCTAAATACTATATTTTGAATACTTTGGTATTTTATGCCATTTATAAGGAGTGTCCAGTGCCAATATCGATCTAAAAGTAGATTCGTAGTATGTCTTGATGTTTTGCAAGTAAAATAGGTTATTTTGTTGTCAGTTCAAAAATTCAAAATAGTCTAAACTGAGTTCATCATCATCAATTAATAAGGACCCAGGAAGTTTTGGTATATCTATGTTAATTATAAACATTAATTGTTTGTGACACTCACGGATATATAATTATACTATAGTAATAGTAGTATATACCTAGTATAGCCGTAGGTATAGGTAGTTATATATCTGTGAAGGGGTGGATTTATAAACGTGGTGGTCACCCCCTTCCCTTATCTTGTTCTTGTAGGTAGTATTTTTAGTATTTTTTTGGCAAACCTTGAAAATTCGTTTTCGTTGATTTTGGTAGATTTGGTTTATTATATCATTAAGACATTTTATGACTTATTAACTGTTAAGTACTTAAGTACCTATGTTATACTATTTTAAAAAAATGTTTTCATATATTATGATCACGCTTGTACTCTGTATAATTGGTTATTTAGTAGGTACAAGGTACATCGTATTTAATATTTTTTAAATAATTTTTTTTGAAGGGAATTATATATTTATATCAATAGTCTCAGTAAACTGTTACTTATTAGTTATGAATTGTAAACAGCTTGAAAATGTTTTATTAAGTTATGTTTTTAAAGATAATTATCTTATTTTATAAATTATGATCAATGATTAAAACGAGTAGATACCCAGATAATATGTATTATGTAGGGCCTGGAATTTGATGACCTAAAAATCTTTTAAAAATGCACGCGAAAAAAATCTTAAAATAACTTATAAACATCAAAAAATGACTTTATAATAACTTAATATATTTTTAAAAATGTACTTTTTATAGGTTTAATTCATGTATTATAAATCATAATAATTATTATAGGTGCTTGCTCTTTAAAAATCTTTTCTCTCGAAGGAGCCTTCAGAAATATTTTTTTGCAGTTTGAAATAAGTATTAATCGACTTTAGGGAATTTTTTTCTGAATGACGGGTCTAAAGAGTATCTACCTACAGTTTATTAAATAATCGTAGATTGCGACAACACTTGATAAAGATAATGAACGTCAATAAAATAGACAAGCTAATGGAAACTGAATGTATTACAATAAAGTGTAACTTTCAACAAGAAAAATGCAAATATATGTAAAAATATGTAGAAAAAATAATAAAGTGCACCAAAATTAATACTAAAAAATGACCGTATTAAATTCGCTTAAAAATGCAAAATAAAAATCGTACCATTAAATTCTATATTCCATGAATCACATATCTGTAAAGACTAAAGCTCTACATAGAATGGGTGTGTTATGCCACCATTTTGCTATCAATGATAAAATAAAGGGGGAGAAATTCAAATTCCCATAACATTATTAGTCGCAAAATGACGGCGTAGCATACCTGTATCTATAGCGCCCTATAAAGACTAGCCTCGAACGTAAGCATTAGAAAAAAAGATACAAAATATGTATCAAATTCCGGGCCCTAAATTAATATGTGTAATATAGGAATGTGTTGTGTGTACAACTGTCACAATACTTATTAAATTAAATAACTAAATGAGTTGTTTCAATAATGATAGGTACTGATACAATATGTATATAATTATTAGGTAATTTATATTTAATAGTATATTAATAATAATATTATATTACAATAATAATATTTATTAACCCATCTTGATTCTTGAATTATATCTGATGAATAAATATTTTTACTATAACCCCTTATTAGATACGAAAATGCAATAGAATATACAGCGTTACGGTTACTGCCTTAACAGATTATAAAATGATAACTGATAAATGGCAAATGTACGTGTTCACAGGGCGCATCACATATTATTGTATATAATATTATTATCTATGGGCATCAGATAGTATCTACTTAGTACTTGTAAGAGTTGGACTGTTTTAAAATTTCTTACGTTTGAATTTTCTATTACAGGCTACAGTAATACAGCGAGCTAACGTTAAGTCATGGATACGAACGCTTATTATAGGAATTTCGATTTGGAATCAGTTAATGTCACATTGCGATTTTGCCAACATGAGTATGGTGATGTCAACTGTGTTGTATGGGATGCGTCACTAGTATTGGCCAAGTATTTAGAAACTTTGTTCCTGAAAAACAATGAAACATTCAAATCTAAAAGAGTGATTGAGTTAGGTTCTGGATTAGGATGTGTCGGTCTGGCAGCTGCATGTTTCGGGTAAATCTAAGATCGTAAGTTATTTTGAGAGTTGTCCATTTGAAGTAAATGCATTTTTCTCTTATTTACTAAGTTTATATTATGGTGTAAGATCAGTTTTAAATTCAGGAATATTTGTATTTTTAATTTTTATTGGTTAATAAAATAATTTAAACCATCAGTAAGAAAACTAGTATCCCTGAATTTCAAACCGTTTTAACGCAATCATATAATCATAGACTAATATTGTAAGATGTAGCTTTCTATCAACTAGAAATTTCAGTCTAAAATTGTTGCCTATATTATGAAAAAAATAAATGATTCTTTAAATGTTTATAAATGTTGAAACTCAATTTAAGAAGGAAATTATACGTAGGCACATGCATGCATGTATAAGAAATTATTAACAATTATTGAAACTAAATTATATATATATATAATTGATCAACATAAGATGTTTTGACATTTACTCAATTATAGTAAATTTTTTTATTTATTTCATGCTACATTTTCTTATTTTAAATGTTGAATTTAATTTTAAAAGGTTTTTAATGTATTATATTATAGTTTATTATTTTCAAATAAAATGTAATTTTATTTATTGTATAATATAATATATATATTTTTTAGGGCAAATGTCAAACTTACAGATTTACCAGAAAACTTACCGCAATTAAAACAAAATGTTGATGAAAATACACCTTGGTTAAAAGGTTGTGTTGAAACTGTTGCATTAACATGGGGTACCACATTTGAGTCTGAGCCTTTTGATTTTGTATTAATGGCAGATTGCATTTATTATCCAGAAGTATAATATTTAAATTGTTTTTTTTTTATTGTTAGTTCTTTAATTTATTGATACTATTTTTATAGGTGGTGGAGGAATTGGTAAAAACAATAACTGAGTTGACTACACCCAAAACAGTTTTATTAATAAGTCAAGAACTTAGAGAAACTGAAAAGCAAAAGAACACTTGGAAAATGTTTTTAAGCTTATTGCTTGAACACTTTGAGGTATCATATGTCCCGGAAGAAGAACAACATCCAATTTTTAGCAGTTCTGATATAATATTAATAAATGCCAAAAAAAAGTGTTTGTGAAATAAACGTTTGATTTAATTAAAATTACTTTGTAGTTTATTCTGTCCAGTGAGATAGCGCAATTAAGTAGCAACAAAAACACACCATGGGAAGTCTGTCCATACATGACCAGTAGCATTTCTAGCTGGATGAGTATAGTTTTAATATTTATTAACCCTTTGAGGAGCAGCCTTGGAATACGTAAATGCAACTTAGGGAGCGGCTTAGGAAAGAAATTTAGAAAAAAAATTATGAGCGAAGACGTATATGTATTATGTGCGTCCTATTTTAATAGGAATGATAAATGAAAATAAATCAATTGATTGAAATTAAACTTCACAGATGACAGCACATATTTTATATAAAGTATTTTACGGTAATGAACATAAACAAAGAAATTAAAAGAAATTTGTGGTAAAAACGTAATATACGTCCATACTCTTCAAAGGGTTAAAGTTCTTATAAATAATTTCTATAATATTTCAATATTTTAAAAGCAATTTTACAATGTAGTTTTTTTTCTCAATAGAACAAAATAGAATTGTTTTGTACTAAAAAATCATCAATTATTACATTAAATAAACATTCCGAAATAAAATTAAAGTGTATTGTAACTTATTTCATTAAAAATTGTTGGTTGAATTATCAGTTAAAACTCTAAATGAATTGGGAATTTTGAAAAGGGTCCATCTAAAGTTTTTATTAAAATAGATTTTTCCACGTTTTTTTCATTTACACATAATATAGACCAATATTTTATGAACAAAAAGGGCCCATATAAGTTTCAATTTTAAATTGAATTATAATTGATAATAAATTGAATTTTAAATAATTATTGTGAATAGGTAAGTATAAAAAAACGAAATAATATTTCTTATTCGTATGTATTTACATAAAAATCTACAGGGCGTAGATTATGAGGCATCTAAGACTGCCAAGACTTAATACATTTTTTCCTTGGCATTGATATATTTTTGAAGAAGTTTTTGATTTTATTTATTAAAATGTTTTAAGAAAAGTTTAATTTCTTTTAAATTATAACTTTTTTTTTTTTATTTAATATTCATTACCGACAAATTAGTTTTTCATTACCAAATGCTATCAAAGGATAACAATGGTCATGGTATAACAAACTGTGGGTATAAAATGTTAAAAAAAAATAACATTGAATTTAAATGGGAAATGTAAACAGGTGTAAACAAAAAAGTTTTGCCATTGATTTTTCCAACAACCTGGTATTTATAACAAAAGAGTAATAACACTGAATTAACTAACAAACAACATTTTACCTTTAAATCATTAACATAGCAAAATACCAATTTGGTGAAGAAAAACTGAAAGTTAGTGTATTGTAAATTTATGATAATATATTTCACTTATTTCGTCTTATGATTTTTACATCCATACAATGCTCTTTCGTATATTTTTAACACTGTACAAATTTGGAACTTGGTAAATTTTAGTAGACCATCTGAAACATAAATATTATAAATAGGGTGGCCAGACGTTGTTTTTATATGGAAAAGTTCCATATTTTAAAAGATTGTCTTAGTGTCCTGACAAAAGCTTTTGGAATGCTCAATTGTCCCATTTTCATACTAATATAAATATGCGTAAAAAATTACAACCGCATTAGGCATGAAAGTATTGAGATGCACCAACTTTTACCAGCAGTTAAGTATATGTGCCTATTTTGATGTCATTATGTAAATATTAAAAAGTATTTTTTTTATTCAATAAAAGACAATATTATGTTATTTAATTAAAAATAAGCGTTTTACTTCGGTAAATTAAATTATAAGAGTAATAATTAATCCCACATTTAAGTATTTTATATCAGGCCACCCTAATTAGGTATATATTAAAAAGTGAACCCAGAAACTGTAATTGATTATTATAATATTCAGTTAAAAGTATACAATAAATAATATTTAATAAATTAAATATAGAAAATACTTACATAATTATTTTATTAGTTTAAGTAATGGAATGTAAAAAATTGAATATAAACAGTTAAATAATAATATAACTTTAATTCAATAATAATTCCTTAAATACAATATTGTGATATTTAGATGCTGCATTCTGACGCATGTGCCTGTAAAGCAAAATTATAATAATAATTAATTATCGTTTTGGTAAAAATATAAAAAAAATACTTTACTTTTGTGACATAAACCTGTTATTTAAGACATTAGGTATTTAGACAATTTTATCTGACAAAAGTTTAAACTTTAATTGTTTGCAACAGAGATAACAATCTTTGAATAACAAGACATTTTTAGACTAATGTGATGCTCTGAAGTATCATTATACAATTAATAAAAGCAAATGAAAAAAATTATTATTTACCTCAATATCTGGCGTAGGATACAACCCAAAGCATAAAGGGCATTGAGATTGGAGCGATACATTTTCATTTGTAATTTCATTCTCAGGATTTTGACGTGGTGGTGATGTTCGAGATCTTGATTGATGACCATTGTTACTAATACTATTTTTAATATTTTTCGCTTGTTTGTTTCGAAGTTCCTAGAAATTAAAAATAAATATTTATTTATACTAATTACTCCTAAATATACCAATTTATAATATTCTATAGACAGAAACAATTATATAATATATGTGTATTGTCAAGAATAATAAAATGATTTGGATAATAGTAAGTCTGAATTTCTCAGTTTTAAAGCAATTATGAAAATCTAGTTTCAATATACATGCATTTTCTATTTAGACATTATAATAAGATGGGTATAATATTATATTAATATATTATGAAAATATTTTTAGTAGAATGTAATGTCTACATAAAGGTAGTTATTACTACTTCTACAAATTATAAAATACGTATTAAGAGGACACCTCACCCGCATATGTTGTCTTGTTATAGAAGTACGTAACATAGTCAATTTTACACCCAGCGGAACACGTGTAGCTCCATTAGTTTAAAAATTAGAGAGAATTGACCTCTTATAAAATTTAAAGGTAACATAATTATCTAGAAAATCTCAAGGGCTTTTTATTATAATTTAATTTTAAAGCAAGTTATGAGTATTTTAAGATGTACAAACGATTACAAAAAATTTTAAAATACTCATAACTCGCTTTAAAATTAAAATATAATAAAAAGCCTATGAGGTTGCCCATATAATATTATTACCTTTAAGTTTCATAAGAGGTCAATTCACTTTAACTTTTTAAATAACTGAGCTATACGTGTTCTGCTGAGCGTACTATTTGCTATGTTACAAACTTGAAAGACGGAGACAACATATGCGGGTGAGGCTTCCTCTTAATGAAGAATGCAATAATCATAATATTGTAATATAAAACAAGGCGTTATTTTAAATAATCATGTATAAAATTAAATTTTGTTTAAACTCTATATTATATTATTTATAAATAGTTATTTCTTACTTGTTCTTGTTTGATATGTCCATCATCTAATACATCACTTTCAAACTGATTAAAATATTCATTTGAGCAATTCTGATCTTTATGTGTAGAAGGTACTAAAGTCTGATTATCCAACGAGGAAACTCTATTATACTTATTTTTCTTTTTTTTACCTTTAGGTTCACTTTTATTTTCCTCTGTTTTTACTAAAAGGTTGCTGTTGTCTGAATAAGATGGTTTTGAATATACTTGCAATTCATCAACATATGTTTTGTTAGGTGAATGAAATGTCTTGTCATCTATATTTTCATCAACTTTTAGGTCAATATTTTTAAATACATTCGTCAAGCTTTCAGGTGTATTAATCACTTGGTTTTTATGGCTATTATTATTAAGTGTAGTATCATTTACTTTTGCATTGATTGGCAATAAACTATCGCCCGAGTAAAATAAACTAGTCTGTGGTACGACTAAATTTATCTTACAGTAACCATTTACCATACTTAAAACTGATGTTAAATAATCACTTTCATATAGAGATTCATCATCCGACATGATTCTGCTATTTAATTTTTGGTTTTTATATGACATTGTATATGGGCGAATTCTAAAAAATAAAAAACAAAATTATTAGGTAAAATATTTAAAGTGATTAAAACAAATAAGATTGACATGGACTGCTAAGGCATTAATAATATAAAATTTAAAATTAATAAAAAACAAATAATATAAATTATTTTACTATAGTGTTCTTAAGTTGTAACTTGTAATATGTATGAGAAACCATCAACATCAATTAATGAAATAAAGTGCGTGTGGTAATCATAGTAAAACATCATTATTTATTGACTTACCAATAGTTGTTACTTGTTAATATGATAGGTCTACTTATATATAGTACAATAATGCATATATGCAGTGTACATAAAATTTTAGTGTAAATAATAAAAATATTGCGTTTTTAATGTCATATTATGATCAATACATTTTAATGTCACGGTAACGGGTAAGTTTAGAAGTTAGAAGATAACAGTACAGAAAAACGGAAAACTTAAATGAAATTCCTTTGTTCATCGGAAGCTTACTTGTTTTTATCTTATCATTCCTACTAATTACCGTTTCAGCTATCACTGTTATCACTGTAGGCTCTAACCATAAAATAGAATAGATCACCACCACGAACTATGATTATAATATAATATAGTTCGTGATCTGCAGCTCCACAGAATAGATCATCAGCTATAACCATAAAGTAAAATATTATAGCAAATAGACCACGAAAATGTTGTGAAATTCGAACTTAAATAATTAAAATGTATTATTACATCAAGTATTTAGCAATGATTAGTTATTAGTTTGTGCGTAATATAACATTTTTAATTTTTATAGGTATATCGTATGATATGGTTTATGGTTACAGGTTAGTGTTACTACCTACTTTCATAATGAGCGTTCACCTTATCTATTATCAATACAATAACGGTCAAATGGCGCGATTTATTTTGTCTGCAGTTGTTAAGAAAAACTGATACCGGTCCACACACAACCATGGACATTGAACATTATATTATACGACTTCGCTTTTTAAGATGATCAATTTTTGAACGTTTGTTATGAATTATGATGATAACGTTTAAAAGCATAATATTATTCTTATGTTTCATCTTTCACTTACCAAGTAGTTATGAAAAAATATTTCTAGGTATTTAGTAAATGTGCGTTTTGGCGTGTTGTTAATAAATGATTAGTAACCAAAAGTGTCTACACTAAAAAATGAACAAGGACTCATTACGAATAATGTCTACTCCCAAGAATGTTAAGACGACCAAACCAGAAGGTGATCATTTTACAATATTATCTATTTATAAGAAACAGTCCTGTTAACACAATAAATTAATAACATACCATTCTATTTTACATCAAGAAATAAATAGGTACTTAATATTGTTGTCGTGTTTTGTTGTAAGAATGGCGCTTAATTAGTTTTTTGTGTAGTCTCGGGTAGTCTGTTATAATTAAACCAAACCACTTCAATACAAATTGTAAACCTGTAAATAATATTTATAGAGGGAAGCAGAACAATGTTTGGGTGCTACTCCATCCGATGACAAACCAATTGTTACCATGTACTTACCCATTAAGGTATCTATCTGGGAATTCTAAGCCAAGGGTTAGGGTTATATTCCAAGTTTGTTCCAACGCACTAGATCATTAGTCCACTTTCTGATAGTCAAAACGAACAGCGGATTTAAGCGGGGACTTGTCCGAGTCATAGACACCGTTATCATGTACTGTCCAAAACTAGTCTCAAATTCTGTGTTGGAACAAACTTTTTATCGACAAGATTCTTAAGATTTTTGCATTGTTCTAATGACCCAGATATTTGGCAAGGTATAACATTTTTTAAACAATTTGAAGATTAAATTCATTGAAGAAATCTTAAAAATAATTTTCTATTTGTAATTCTCTGAGATAAAACATTTTGTTTACATATTTTGTTATGCAGTTCATTGTTATTTAATATTTTTTCCTTCTATGTTTAATATTTAGGCATAATATACTCTATCAACATTTGCCAAATTAACCTAATTGACGCTTTTACTGAATTAGAAAACTTAAAAATGAAAACAGGTATTAGCCCTGATGTTCTCTCACCCAGTGGCGCCGAAGTTTTTAAAAAGTGGTCGGGCAATTTTAAAACTTCCCGGCCTCAATATCTTAATTATTTAATATACACGCGTGACATAGGTTCGCCATCCCTCTATATTATAGATATACATTTATTCATAATCACGGTTTAAATATACTCATGCTCATAATAAAGTTATGAAGTAAATAAAATATGGACGGCCGGCCACATTTTTTAAAAAAGTGGTCGGCATGGACTTCGGCGCCACTGCTCTCACCTATATTTTTGCAGGTTTGTAAATTTGTCCTTAGTCCTCCTATTACGTACCTATTTAACGTCTCCTTAAATAATAGTTGTTTCCCCTCCTTGTGGAAATCTACATTTATAACCCCAATTCTCAAAAAAGGGGATAAATCACTAATTACTAACTATCGTCCTATATCTTTGATCTCTATCCTCCCAAAATTATTCCCTAAAATCGTTAATGCCAAACTCACGCCACTCTTCACAAATATTTTAAGTCCACAGTAATATGGTTTCCGCAATAACAAATCTACCATTACCAACCTAATATCTATTAAACAATTCATTCTTAATTCTTTTTCTAATAATCGGCAGACTGATGTTATATATACAGACTTTGAAAAGGCTTTTGATAGAATCAACCACGAACATTTAATACATGAACTTAAATTAATAGGTTTCACCGACCCTCTTTTATCATGGTTAAATTCGTTCTTAACTAAAAGAACCCAATTTGTAAAATACAAAAATTTTATTTCCAATCCAATTTCAGTATATCTGGAGTCCCAT
>NC_042493.1:76872131-76880155 GCF_005508785.2 Acyrthosiphon pisum
CAAACTTTACAGACCTCCTTCACTCTGGATATGAAAATATTCTAAACTTTTTAAATTTGAAAACATTAAAGGATAGAAAAAAACAATTTTATATAACATTCCTATTTAAACTCATTAATAATAAAATAGACGATTCTTCCCTCATAAGCAACATTATTTTAAAAACCAACAATACTAATACTCGAAATAAAGAATTGTTTTATATAAAATCCTACACTCAAAATTATATATCTTGTACTCCTGTAAATATTTTATCATCTAGCGGAAATTCAGCAAAAAATTTAGATTTTTTTTCTCTATTACTTAATATATTAATATTTATTATTATAAACTTTATATTTTATCTTTATTTTTATTTTTATTTTTTTTTATTATATAAATAATTAAACATGTTATAATAATCTTGTATTTAGGTATCTCTAATATTAGTCATTTTTTTTTCTTATATTTTTTTCTTATATCAAATATATACTATGTAAATTGGACTATCGTCCGTTAAATAAATAAATAAATATAATAAAAAATCTGTCTGACATAATTCAAATTACAAATGGTACCTATTTGTAAAACAATTTTCTGACAAAAAAAGATTTCATTGACCATAGAATATGAATTTACCTCCATGTTTCCCTATTTGTTAGTGTATACAGAAATAAAATTCATACAGCATATTATAATAGATACACTTTGCCACATCAAGCTTATTAAAGTAATTTTATTTATTTATAAAAATATTTCAGTTATGAACACAATTTCTGATATTGAAATAATACGAAGCCTTTTATACTGTTTCCAAGGAGTTGATAGCCATTGGATAGAATTCAATCAAAACGAAAAACAATTTGTAGTAACAGCACAAGTATATACTTGATACATTTTTATTTTTGCATATTTATCCATTTATTTATAAGTATTTTTAATTTATAGTTAGACTTTTACCAAACTAGCAAAGTAAATCGGCTAATGGAACTTGGATATCTACATAACATTGTTCAAGAGTATATTGAAAATAACAGTGACAACAAGAATGGCTCCGTAGCTTCAGGAATAGCACATTGTTTGCATGAGGAACTATGTATTTATTATGACAGTATTAACAAGTTGCAAAAAGAGGTTGTTCAATTGTATTATTGTATATATTTATTATATAGATATGGCATTTATTTAAGTATTTATATTTTATTGATTTAGGTTAATGAAGCATATGAAAAATCCAAAGAATATTCGCTTGGAAATTTATTGTGTTGGTCTGTACTTTGGTTAGGGCAATTACAGGATTTGGCATATACAGTAAAAATGATTGATGGTGCTAAACGTGGTGGTGAGCTAGTATCTGTTATTGCTCCATTCGCATACTGTGCAAATCCCTATTTACAACAAATGGCTACAAATATGATTAAAGTGGTAAGTGATGGTAACTTGTTATAGTTATGATATTATATAAAATGTAAAGACTTATCTAAAAATTTTCAGGCAACTAGACCATTAATGATGATTATGTGTCATTGGATGGTTGACGGGGAACTTTTAGATAATTATGAAGAATTTTTTATCTGTCAATGCCCAGACATTAATAACCTTGATATGTGGAACAATCGATACACAATTCGGTTAATACCTGTTTTGTTATGATTATAAATATACTTAATTATATAATTATATAAATGATTTTTATTTAAGGGATTCTATGGTTCCGGCATTTTTTACTAAGGAAGATGTAAATAGAATTTTTCGTACCGGGAGGTATATCAATTTTCTACATACAATATGCAAGAGTAAACCTGAGTTAACACCATCCAGGAAAACTCTAAAGGATCTTCGAAATTCTGGAGGTGAGTAAATCTAAGAAATTATTTATTTAATATTATATTTTTAAACCCTCTGCAGAATGCACCTTGGGATATACATTTAGTTTTATAACTATAAAGATCATTAACCAATAACTACACATTGTGTTTAGATAAAGATTTATTTCCAATGTTAGAACAAGGCAGCATTATTTCTGATATGATTAACAAGGCTTGTACTGAATCTTCTACTGTAGTACTGGATATTTTAAAGGAACAGTTTAACTTATTTTTACACTTCGAGGGACTTAGGCGTTATATGCTCTTAGGACAAGGAGACTTTGTCACAAGCTTGCTAGAAATTCTTCAGTGAGTTACAATTATGTGATTATTCATTATATCAATAATGTGTGTGTTCTAACATTTATTAATTTATAATAGGCCTCATTTAGATAAATCTTCAGGTACACTTGGTCATCATACATTTAGAAATTTGTTGGACACTGCTGTAAGAATGAGCAATGCTCAGTACGATAAACCTACAATACTAAAAACACTTGATGTAAAATTATTACCCACATCTGGGGAAGATTGTGGATGGGATATATTTCAATTGGATTATTCGACTGGTGGTCCGTTGGAAACGGTATGTATCATAAAGTATAATTAATTATTATATAAAAATACAAGGGAGATTTTTGATCGATAAATTTAATATATTTTATGTTCAACAAAGTTATAAAATAAGCAATTATAAGAAGTGTAGGGGTGATTATATGTGTGTAATGTGATCAGGAGTGACCAATTAAATATAAGATATCCAGGGGGAGTTGTAGAACTTTATAGATATATTTACCATAGCTAGGGACATATATATTTATATATAAGGATCTTAAATATATTTAAATAACCAAGACTTAATTTAAGTTATTACTAGATTTTAATGCCTATTCCATACTTACAATAGTAGATGGCTATTTTTTAGTTGTACAGGGTTCAGTAATATGAAAGGTGTTGATGTCTATAATGTCTACACTGAACTAACTGTTCTTACATGGTAAGTATTGGCAGTAAGCCTTATAGTTAACTGTATGTAAACAGGCCTCAATCTAGTAATCTGAACTGGGAAGGGCTACATATTTTTCTAAATAAATGGTATTACAATTTTAGTTTATAACAGATTATAGATAAGATATTAAGATTGTAAAAATAATTACAATTTTATTTATATTTTAAACTTATGACATATAATACTTATGAACTATGTATTATATAAATAAATACATAATATATAAGTTTTCCAAAGATTGGTGGGGGGGCTAAAGTCCCTTAGACCCCTGGACCACCCGTTCTCGTTCGTGAATATATTATTGTTTTGGTCAACAGTTAATTGTATCTGGTCTGTAATGTACAGTTATTGTTACATGTGAACAATATTATAATTCAGAGCTAGATGAGCTCCTTGTGAATAATAGGCAATAGCTTCAGCCTTGACTACAACAATGATAATTGTTATACTATAGGTAATACAATTTATAATAACTTTACTTTACTTAATTTGATTCCGATTCTTAATATTGTAAATTCTCTTGATTAAATGACTTACGCCAGCCATACAATTTGCTAAATAACAAAATTGATCATCTAAATACTATTCTTAATCCCTTTAAATATATCAAATTTCACATTAAGATCTAATGAGATCTATCTAATAAGATCTATGTTCTATGTTCCTACATAAAAATTATATTATTATATTTTCACAATAGAAAGGAATGTTAATTTATGTTAGGAAGCAAAATTTTTTTTTCTTTTTCTTACAAACCTAAACATTGTTTAAATTTTTAAAAGTAAATAACTTTTTCAGTTCTTGTATTTTGCATAATATTAAATTCACTGTAGGTACTTAAATATGTATCATGTTTTAATATTAATTATTATATACAGGTTGTTATAGAAAGACCTGACAAAATAAAAAAATTTTGCTTTGAATTTTTGAATGTTCTCTCAATGTTTCTTTATTTTTGAATACTTACTGAAAATAATAATTTTTAATCTAATATACATTTTTTTTTATTAATTCAAAATAGCCAGTTTTGATTTTAAAAAACTTAAAAACCACCGGGTTTTGGGTGACAGGCTAATGAAATTAGCGCGCTACTTGTTGAGTTTGTTGTAGCCTACGGTCGTTTATGACCACAACCACGGTGTAGAAAAGATATTCTTTGGGTACCCACAATATCGTGTCTACATCCATGCTTGTAGGCTGTAGCGTATTGTTTGTTTTTGGTGTACCGTTGGTACAGCGCATTAGCGCGGTAACACTACAATTTTCATAAAAAAAAGTGACAATATTTCACTTGTGCCATCATTGAAAAAGTTTGAAAAAACGCGTGGCAAATAAGGTGAATTTGTTCCAAATTGCAATATTATTATATTTATTTCTCATAGATTTTGTAACAATAATGTTATAATAATGACATACTGTTTTTTAGATTATGAGTGGTACGATGAATGTATTGATTTTATAATGATGTGTGTTCTTTTTTTATTTTTATTTTTATTTTTGTACATGATAAGTAGTCGAAATCATGCTTCGATTTTCAACTTCAGTATCTTGTTTGATAGGAAAGTAAATATTGTTGGTGCATTGAAGAGGTCAAAATAATATTCCCAATAGTTTTTACAAGCGCCGGGTAAAACAAAATCAAAATTAAGGAAAAATGGAAATTTTTATGCAAAATCTGTTTTCGAGAAAATCAATTTTGGTTTTTGGTGCAACTCTAAAACAAATGACCGTAGGTTCATACAATTTTGACTGAAAATTAGCACTTTCTATACACCATAACATTTTCCAAATATTTTGACTTATTTTGAGCTCTTTACAGACATTTTCATATTTCAATTTTTTTAGTTTTTTTTTCTATAAATATCAATTAAGTTTTATTTGTTGGTTAAAAATCTTGAAAATTTAATGGAAGGTTCGTATTATATTGTTTCAAAGGCAGATAAAAAAAATCCATAGTCACAATTTTTTTTAAAAGCATCTAAAGTTCAAATATTGACAAAATACGTAAAAATGACGAAAATTTGCAAATTATTTTGATTTAGAAATTCATGAAAAATTTCTTTTTAAATCTTAGATTTGAAAATGTAATACAAGATTCCTCATGTATCTACATAGTGGCTAGTTGTCTACCTTTTTTGGAATAAAAATGTCTACTAGAAAATCAAATTAAATTTTTATTTTAGGTTACATATAAATAACTTTATTTACCTTAATATCATCAAATATACTTAGTAATGTCATAGGCTGACTGACCTTTTTCGCTCAGAATTGTTTTTCTTATGCAATGATATTATATCATTGAATTCAAATTTAACACCATCCATTACAGTGACCCACTTGTAACCTACTGTACAGCAGAGCGACATCCACTTACCCACCTTTTTAATTCTAAAAGTATAAATTTAACTTTAGTCTCTAAGTTTTTCTTCATCAAACGCTGAACTTTTAAGTAAAATTTGAAATCCACATATTATATTTTGATGATTAACAAAACGATCATTTAATTGTTGTACAAACAAATCAAGAAATGGTAAAAACAAAGTAATTCTAAAATATTCTTCGGGATCTTTTGTTGGAATATTAGCTCGGTTTTTTTACGTTTAGCTATCCTAGGCATTTCAATAGAAAGTTCAAAGTCGATTAATCTTTTATAAATCTCAACAAATAGTTTGTCAAATTCAGAAGTGGCAGTTTAACCTAATAAATCTCAATTGATTTTTTACTAGATTAATATGTCCAATAGCTTCCACCAAATCAATATTTTTATTTTGTAAATATTTACAAAGAGAAGGTGTATATTGAAAAATGTAATTGAGAATACCGAGGGCTACATTAAATTCAGAAGATTGCAATGCCAAAAGCAGTTGATTACCTTTACTCGATGTATCAATATCTTTCTGCGTAATCATTTCTACCATCAATAAATAATTGCAGGGAAAAATTCATTAAATGTTTCTATTGAATTATAACGTTCAACCCACCTAGTTGGGCAAAGTCTTTTAAATTTTTCCTTTTTAGAAGCAGATCTTTTTTTTTTTCAACTCGGCCAGATGTATATTAAAAAAATTTTGTCGTGTATTGCACGGTTCAATGGTGAAGGGGGGGTCTGGACCCGGGGACCTCCCCCTGATTGCACCACTGGCACAAATCAATAATAAATATTGATCAGAACAAAAGTTTTTTAATTTGTCAGGTATTCCTGTTACATTCTATATATTTAGTTTGCATAATATTTATGAACTTAACTTTCACTGGGTTGTTTATAATTAAAAAAAAAAAATATATTATAACTATTCATCTTCCTAGACTTAACGTTATGTAATATGTAGAAGTGATATTGCGTGGATGTTAAAAAAGATGGCTAAATACAACAAAATCATTTTGATATATTTTTGATTAAACCTTAGTTAGTATTATAATTGGTTTAATTATTTTATACATTTTACTATGAAACAATTTGGGATTTTGATTTAATTTACCAACCCTGGTATCTATCTATATTTATTAATAAATTATATCAAAATTAAAAACTAGTAAGGTAATGATTAAAATCAAGAAATAATTGAAACCTAAAAACGACTGTTGTTTTATCTAAAATATTAAAGGAAATATATGTTTATTTGTTTTAGATTTTTGAGTTCAATGGAAGTGGAAGGTATTCAATTATGTTTGTGTTCTTGTGGCGTCTAAAAAGAATAGATTTTGTGCTGTCACAGATGTGGAGGGAATTAAATCTACAGATTAAAACTTCATACCACGTAGTTCCAGGTAGTACAGTGGAATATAATTATTTATGCAACATAAACATAAAGTCTTTAGTGATATGGGGGGGGGGGGATGCAAGTTATGGCCTTGCACACTTAAAAATATTATTATGCATATTATTTGGCCTATTTATTTTTTGCTAAGGCGCTTTATTTTGTCCTTTGTTTATCCGCACGTTTTCACCAGTTAGTCGAAAACACATAATGACTCAAAACAATGATCTTCTTTCTTCCGAGTTAAACAAATGGACTAAAAGCATGCTCGTTGACTATATAGTGGCGCAGACTCTGCCCGCTGGTGTGAAGCTAAGTGACGACTTGTCTAAGTTTTTAAAAGATTCTTCTTCTGATCCTGTATCGCCTTCGCATGGAAACTCAATTAATATTGCTAATATTCTCCAATCCGTGGTTGTGGAGCTCAAATCCGTGGCTCTTAGTAACGCTAAGCTACATGATAAGCTCAACCATCTCAATGCGGCACCTAATGCTCAAACTCCCAAATCAAATGCTCAACTCTTTAAACTGCCAGTTGATGTACACCCGAACTCGGTTACGGGTATTCGTTCTACTCAACCCACAAATCAATTGACTGCCAGTCAATCTTCGTCTGTAAAATCAAAATTCATTGTTGGTTCTGTAAAGAACTCATCTTCCAAGCTGTCATCAGTGCCTGTGCGTAAGCATGTTGATATTTTTGTCTCGAGGCTTGATCCAAGTGTTACAACTGCCCTGCTAGAATCTGAATTGTTCAATGGTTACCCTGACGTGACCATCAACAAAATGGTTACAAGGCATCCATCATACTCTTCGTTCCATATTCGTCTGCCTGCGGATAAGCTGGATATTGTCCTCGATCCTGCATTCTGGCCCGATGGTGTAATGGTCAAACGTTTTTGGGGTCGTCTTGCTCCTGAGATGATTCAAGACAACACTCCAAAAAACTGATTTCTTCATGTTCGTCTACCAGTCCTCCTCTTAGTGTGGCGTACGCTCCACCCACTTCCAGATCTGGTGTTGTGAAACACCCCGAAAAACTTATCAGCCAAGGAGTGAAGCTACCCATGGGCTACTATCAAAACTGTAGAGGTCTAAGAACCAAACTTTGTCTTTTTAAATGTAATGTTGCTGTGTTTAATTATATTTTCATTTGTTTAACTGAAACGTGGCTTACTAATAGCTTCCAAGACACGGAATTAGGTTTACACAACTATGTTGTATTTAGGTGTGATAGAAGTAGTCAATCCAGTAGTTTTAGTAGAGGAGGAGGAGTTCTCGTTGCCATTCGTAACGATGTGGTCCATAACTTGTTACCTGCACTCATTAACAATGTTGAATATTTATTCGTTAAATTGTATGTAAATAATACTGCTTATATTGTTTGTTCCGTATACATGCCTCCTAGTA
>NC_042493.1:76880205-76884788 GCF_005508785.2 Acyrthosiphon pisum
TAATTTGTGCGCATCATCGAAAGGTAATAATTTATTATAAGTTTATACTATCACCTAATTACGGCTGAATTCTTATCGACTTCGATAAGCAGCGGCGACCCGTGGTGGCTATTTCGTAATTAGAATCCGGCACGTGCCAAGGCCGCCGCCTATCATTGTTGATTACACCGGGTGCAAATTATTTGACCTATTTGTTTTTGCTAAGGCGCATATTTGTTCTTTGTTTATTCGCACGTTTTCATCAGTTAGTCGAAAACGCATAATGACCCAAAACAATGATCTTCTTTCCTCCGAGTTAAACAAATGGACTAAAAGCATGCTCGTTGACTATATTGTGACGCAGACTCTGCCTGCTGGTGTGAAACTGAGTGACGACTTGTCAACGTTTTTAAATGATTCTTTTTCTGATCCTGTATCGCCTTCGCACGGAAACTCAATAAATATTGCTAATATTCTCCAATCCGTGGTCGAGGAGCTCAAATCCGTGGCTCTTAGTAACTCTAAATTACATGATAAGCTCAACCATCTCAATGTGGCACCTTATGCCACAATTCCCAAATCAAATGCTCAACCCATTAAATTGCCAGTTGTTGAACACCCGAAATCAGTTGCGGATACTCGTTCTACACTACCCACAAACCAAATAACTGCCAGTCAATCTTTGTCTGTAAAATCAAAATTCATTGTTGGTTCTTTAAAGAACTCATCTTCCAAGCTGTCATCAGTGCCTGTGCGTAAGCATGTTGATTTTTTTGTCTCGAGGATTGATCCAAGTGTTACATCTTCCCTGCTAGAATCTGAATTGTTCAATGGTTACTCGGACGTGACCATCAGCAAAATGGTTACAAGGCACCCATCATACTCTTCGTTCCATATTCGTCTGCCTGCAGAGAAGCTGGATATTGTCCTCGATCCTGCATTCTGGCCCGATGGTGTAATGATCAAACGTTTTTGGGGTCGTCTTACTCCTGAGATGATTCAAGACGCCACTCCAAAAAACTAATATCTTCATGTTCGCCTACCTGTCCTCCTCTTAGTGTGGTGCACGCTCCACCCACTACCGGATCTGGTGTTGTGGAAAACCCTGAAAAACCAATCAGCCAAGGAGTGAATCTACCCATGGGCTACTATCAAAACTGTAGAGGTCTAAGAACCAAACTTGGTCTTTTTAAATGTAATGTTGCTGTGTTTAATTATATTTTCATTTGTTTAACTGAAACGTGGCTTACTAATAGCTTCCAAGACACGGAATTAGGTTTACACAACTATGTTGTATTTAGGTGTGATAGAAGTAGTCAATCCAGTAGTTTTAGTAGAGGAGGAGGAGTTCTCGTTGCCATTCGTAACGATGTGGTCCATAACTTGTTACCTGCACTCATTAACAATGTTGAATATTTATTCGTTAAATTGTATGTAAATAATACTGCTTATATTGTTTGTTCCGTATACATTCCTCCTAGTAGCCCTATCCCGGTATATGAGTCCTTTATGTCTGCTGCTCAATATATTATCGACGCCAATCCTGGTTCCGTATTTATTTTCTCTGGTGATTTTAACCTTCCTGACCTATCCTGGTCAAATGACGATTTTGGCTTAATTTATTCTTCCTCTGGCCCTGCAATCCACTGTGTTCCGGACGTTTTCGCATATAATAATTTTTTCCAGCTAAATCACATACCCAACTCCAATGGCAATTTCCTTGATCTAGTTTTTTCAAATGATTCTCGGATCAATATAGAGAAATCCGTTACTGGGGTGGTTCCTTGTGATCCTTACCACCCAGCCTTAGTTTTAATGCTTACTTTTGTAGATAACTTACCATCTATTGATAGGTGTCATAAATATTATAATTTTCGTAAAGCCTGTTATCCTCGTATTAGTGCCTTCTTAGCATCGTTTAACTGGTTAGAAACCTTAGCAACAACCGATATTGATTCTGCTACGTGTGCATTGTACGATGCATTGCATTACTGTGTTACAAGTTTTGTACCTTTAGTTGTTTTCAAACCTTCTAAGTTTCCATCCTGGTTCTCTAAAAATCTAAAAAACATTGTTTTTGCCAAGAAAGAAATGCACGCTAGATACAAAGCATCGCGTAACCCTGCTGACTATAACAAGTTCTCTAACCTGCGCGCTCAGTATAAGTATTATTATAAAAAGTGCTATAAAACATTTCTGGATAACACTGAAAACAAGCTTAAAGTTAATCCTCGTTTATTCTGGGACTTTATACGTAAGCGTAGATCTAGCAATGGTATTCCCAACTCTGTTCACCTCAATGATCTAACTGCCACTGGTCCTGAATCCATCTCCAGTCTTTTCTCATCCTACTTTAACTCTGTCTATGTGCCTTCCCCAGCAAGTAGCCTACCTGTTATTCCATTTGCGCAGCATACTTTACCTTCTGACTGCATCTTTAGTGTCGATGATGTCGAGAACGGGTTAGCTGCTCTAAAAAATGTACACTCCGTTGGCCCTGATGGTCTATCTGGGACCTTTTTGTATAACATCAGATCTGTCCTCTGTTTTCCTTTATGGTTACTCTTCAGGCGTTCAATGGATGATGGAATTTTTCCATCAATGCTTAAAATCAGCTCAGTCACCCCTGTGTTCAAATCTGGTGACAAATCTAACGTCACGAATTATCGACCCATCTCGATTTTAAGTCATATTGCCAAGCTTTTCGAACACTTAGTACTGCAATCCATTCAGCCCTCGGTTGACTCTGTACTTGTCGACGAACAATATGGTTTCCGACCCGGACGTTCTTCCACTTCGAACCTAATTGTGTTTAATAATTTTGTCCTTGAGGCATTGGAAAATCGCTCCCAGGTAGACGTGGTTTACACTGATTTTGTGAAAGCATTTGACCGTGTCGACCACGCTATCCTCATTGACATCCTCTATAAGTCCGGTTTTGGCGAACCTATTTTGTCCTGGTTTAAATCATACCTGTCCGATCGTGTGCAGTGGGTTAAAGTGCTTGGATCAAAATCTGCTGTCGTCCCTGTTCCATCTGGTGTTCCCCAAGGTGGTCACTTGTCTCCCCTGCTTTTTTCGTTATTTATAAATGGAATTACGAAGGCTGTTCCTAAGTGTAGATTCCTTATGTTCGCTGACGACCTGAAACTTTTCCGAAAAATCGAATCTGAAGCTGACTGTCTCACCCTTCAGAACGAGTTAGATTCCATTAGCTTATGGTTTAGCACTCTTGGCCTCCAATTTAATACTAATAAATGCAAAGCTATGTCCTTCACAAGGCGCCGGTTGGTATTCGATTATTCTTACACTATCAATGGTTCAGTGATTGATAGAGTTGCAAGCAATAGCGACTTGGGCGTTCTTTTCACTGCCGATCTGAACTTCCGCCCTCACATTGACTCCATCTGCTGCCGAGCCCTCAAATCGCTTGGCTTCGTAATGCGCACCATGAATGAGTTCAAGCTGTCTGGATCTCTCAAGACTGTCTACTGCTCTTTAGTCCGAAGCATGCTAGAGTATGCGTCTGTGCTCTGGGACCCATTTGTGGTAATTGATTCTTGCCACTTAGAGCGAGTACAAAGGCGCTTTCTGTCGTCTGCAGCTTACATGCTAAAAATTGTCCATCCTCCTCATGACTATACTCCAGTATTGCGCGCACTTGGCCTTACATCTTTAGCAGATAGGCGCGTTAAAGCTAATCTGGCCTTTATAAAAAAGTTAATCGATGGTTCCCTAAACGCCCCTTCACTGCTCGTCCAAGTAAACTTTAAAGTTCCTCATCGGGCCACAAGGTCTCGAGTTCCTTTTGCTGTACCTCTCCACTGTACCAATTACGGTAAAAACAAACCAATTGACCGCATGATGCGGTTGGCTAACGAAGACCCCTCCTTTCTCAGTTTACCTTAATATTGTGTTATTTTTGTACATTTATTGTATGTAATTTTACTTGTGTCCTAATTATTTTAGTTTATATTTACTGTGCCTGTAATTCTGCTGTATTATTTTTTTTTTTTTTTTTTTTTTTTTTTTTGGATATCACACCTTGTATATGTTAGCTATCTTATTTTACTGAATTATTGTTATGTACTGTACTAAATAAGGAATTTTTATTCCGTGAATTAATTAATAAATAAATAAATAAATAAATAAAGCAAATCTAACACAGCATACTGTAATATCCGCATAAAAATAATAAAATACAGCAGCTTATCTAACAAAATAATAAAGTAAAGAGAGAATAGGAAATAACAATAACAATAATATTAGATAAAATTGTAAATAAATTATAAAAATAATAATCCGAAAAATTTGATTACAGAATATAAACAAATGAAAATAGGATTAAAATCGGTACGGCATATAATTTTGAGTTATGTGATCTAATATTATTAAATTTCGATCGATGGTGCATTATTATATACCGTATGGATTAAACACTCGATAAGAAAAGAAAATACATACGAGTGAAGTCTTGATAATTTAGTCGGTGGCGTAAACCAGTGCTTTGAATAAACAGCACGGGCGGCGCTAGGGATTGAATTAGCAAGATAGAAATAAATACAAGTCTAATAATAAACTCATTTTAAATGCTGTACTGAACC
>NC_042493.1:76884838-76891013 GCF_005508785.2 Acyrthosiphon pisum
TTTGGCTGTACCTCTTCCACTGTACCAATTACGGTAAAAACAAACCAATTGACCGCATGATGCGGTTGGCTAACGAAGACCCCTCCTTTCTCAGTTTACCTTAATATTGTGTTATTTTTGTACATTTATTGTATGTAATTTTACTTGTGTCCTAATTATTTTAGTTTATATTTACTGTGCCTGTAATTCTGCTGTATTATTTTTTTTTTTTTTTTTTTTTTTTTTTTTGGATATCACACCTTGTATATGTTAGCTATCTTATTTTACTGAATTATTGTTATGTACTGTACTAAATAAGGAATTTTTATTCCGTGAATTAATTAATAAATAAATAAATAAATAAATAAAAATAAAGTGGCGTGGTTAGGTATGGTTGTTATGCAATACATATTTTTATATTAGAAAAAGATAGTTACAATTTAAAAAATAATCACATTTTTTTTTTTTTATTATTAAACATACTATACTGTGGCCATTGAACTTTACATTACATTTTACAATATTCATAAATTACATAATACTAAAATAAAAGGAACATGTAGGTAATAATATTATAAGTAATATGATCATAAGAGAGAAAAAAGAGAAAATAAAAAAAAAAAACAAATATTACTTAATTAAACATGATTAGATGTTAATTATTATATACAATTTACGATTTGTTAATGAGTTGCGTTTCTGTTAAGAATTTAATGAGTTTGAAGACGTTGATAGGTTCAAGATTTTGTGCTTCAGCGAGGTGGTCAGAGATTTGGAAATGTCTTCATTCCTTGTTATAGGTTCTACATTTGGTTAAAATATGTTTAACTGAGAGGAGGACCCCACAACAAGTACATATGGGAGGGGCTTCTTTCTTCATTAAATAGGAGTGAGTGTGGTGGGTATGTTCTATTCTAAGATGGTTGATGGTGGTCTCTTGTTTTCTTATGGTGTTCGTGGGGGCAGGGAACAGTTGAATGGAATTCTTAATTTCGTTAAGTTTGGTGGACGTTTCATTCCATTCCATTTGACACATATGTGATGTGTTATCTTCAATGACTCTTTTTATGTCATTTTATGCATTGGGGTATGAGTAGACGAGTTTGGCAGCTGTATCTACTTGTTCGTTGCCATGTATGTTGCAGTGACCAGGGATCCAAGAGTATTTAATACTTTTTCCATATTGTTGAGCCATGAAGTGGGTGTTCTGAATTTTCCTGACATCAGAAGGGGTGTACTGATTTTGAAGGCTGGTAAGGGTAGAGAGGGAGTCGCTAAATATTGTAATATTATCATCATCTACGTTGGATATTACGTACTCAATAGCTTTAAGAATTGCCAAAGCTTCTGTAGAGTATATTGAGCAATTGATTGAGAGTTTCCACTGAATTGTGGTTTTTTCGCATATGATGGCCATCCCAAAACGCCCTTCGATGAGTGAGGCATCCGTATATATGATAGTTTGGGGATGAGAAAGTGAACAGTTTTCTTTGAAATCTCATATTTGTTAGTGACTTTATTGGGTAGTGGCATGCCATAATTTGTAGAATAAAAGCAATTACTATAATATCCAACAAACTGTACAACAAACCAACTGAACAATGTCCATTTACAGAAATACGGAATGCCTTGAAGTGGACCAATAACCTGGTGGCAGAAATGGTACACAGCGTACGGCAAATACAGTTTTATGTGCTGTCAGACGTCATAGAAACCGAATGGGAACACTTTCGAGAGGCCATTAACAAAGCGTCCTTGCTGGAAACAGTGATCCAAGCACACAACCAGTTCCTGAAGAACATCTTCAAGCGATCCGTACAAACCGAAGAGACACACGTAAGTCGATGATCAGATTTATTATTATAGACATGAGATGGTCAATTGTGCAACAAGGAAGGCCTAAGCTCCACCTCCGCAAATCAAAAAATCCCTCTATATAGTTATTCTGTTTGACCTTTGTGTATATGAACCTCAATTAGTTAAATGTTAGTGGGCGGACTCATAAGAATAGAGGTCCTATCCTTTTGTTTTATTTTTGAAAAAATGCTGGAGCTTGTGAAACCTTATAGCTTTAATATAAGATACAGTCAACGCCAGATAGGCCCAGACTTAAAATTTTAACCTCCCCTAAAAACCCGGTCCAATTTCAAAAAAGATAAATTAAATTAATTCATATAATATTATATTTTTGATTATACACATCGTTCTCACCATTGGTTTTATTTTAATTTATTCATCAAGAAGATAACAAGGCCAATTGAACATGTTTGCGAATAACAATACTATTTTTTAATTGGATCTTTTCTAACAGGACATCTTGTGTTTGTAAAATAATGTGTAAAATTCATTACCTAGATTTTAGATTCTGAGCGGAGCGATGAATGTATGATTTTACATTGATGTGTGTTTTTTCTGACGTCTGTCATGACGGTTTGGGGCATTAAAACTGCTTTGATTTTCTTCAACAGTATTTTGTTTCGATGGGAAAGTGAATCAAGTTGGTATTTTTGGGAGGTCAAAATTTAAAATTTTCAATAATTTTCAAAAGTGTTGGAAAAAACAACATAAAAATTAAGGAAAACTGAAATTTTTACGCAAAATCGATTTTGGTTTTTGTCGTAACTCTAAAACTAATGACTTTAGGTACATGACATTTTTACTGAACATTTATATTAGAATTTTCTACACACCATAAGATATTCAAAATATTTTGACTTGTTTAAGCTGTTTATGGACATTATCAATTTTCAGTTTTTTTAGTTTTTTTTTCTATGGTTGTCAATAAAATTTTATTTGTTGTGTAAAAAAGCTTGAAAATTTAATACAAGGCTCTTAATATATTGTTACAATGGCAGTTGAAAAATATTAAAAATACATAGTCACAATTTTTATTTATTAGTATTTAAACCCCAAATTTTGACAAAAGGCATAAAAATCACGAAAACGTGCAAATTATTTTGAATTAGAAATTCCTAAAAATAATTTTTTTTAATCTTAGATTTTAAAATGTAATACAAGATTTCTTAAAGGTTATCTACCTTTATCAAAAAAATAAAATGTTTAAAAGAAAGTCAAATTAAATTGTTAAGAGCGTTTGAAGTTCAAATTTTTACAACATGGATATTCACTCAATATCTCATGTAGCGATTTTCTTATTTTGGTATAATTCAAAAACAAATAACCGTAGACACTTGCCATTTATATCTTATGTTATTTTATCAATTCCTATACTTGATAAAATTAAAAAAATATTTTGACTTACTGACAATTTCAAATATCAATTTTTTAGTTTTTTTTTTTATGCAAAATGCGTCAAAATATTACAAGGCTCCTGTTGTATTGCTTAAACAGAAATAATATTGAAAATACATAGGCACAATTTTTTTTTATAAGCATTTAAATTTCAAATTTTACAACATTTATCAAATTTCAAATTTAAAAATGATTCTGTAGTAAGAAATTTATAAGATGTTCAACTTTTATAGCTAAGGATTGATAACTTACAACAAGGTTCTATGTAAGTAGGTTATTAACATAATAATGTATGTATTCATTTTAATCTTATTAGAAAATAAATACAGTGGATTTTGCCTAATGTTTGCATCGGATCATTTGAGCATCCTCGTAATAAGGACATAGTTTGGTTCCAATTCTAATGTATACCAACAAGGTTTTTTTCGGTTTATATCTGCAAATGAGTTAGGTCCCAACGTGTCCATATTCCACTAGGTATTTAGTCTTAAATACAAGATTTCAAAGTAGGAATGTGCACAGAAAATTCAAAATATATGGGGTTTAAATATTTATGACCCAATAATATACAAATAACCACATTTGATATTTTTATATGAGTACTATTATTTATAAAATTTAATTTTCCTTTTAAACGATTAGTTACCCAGTTGTTACTAAAACTGTAGACCATTTATAAAAAATTTTAACCCTATGTTAACTACAATGTAATTAACAAATAAATACAATAATTGTTATTATATTATGGATTGTATCAAATATATTAATTAATCATGTATTGTAAATGTTAACTGGATATTCCTTTAAAGAACTAATACAAACTAATGCATCCATTCATTAATCAAATAACTTTCATTTAATAATTGTATATATAACAAAAATAATTAATTCATTTAACAAAAATTATTATTATCAAAATTTGAAATTTAAACTCATGAAAAATGTATTTGGATTTATTCTTAACTTTTTTAAAATTCCAGTAAAAAAGAGTTGTGTGGAAACTATGCTAGCTGAGTGTATTAAGGTAACTTGCTGGCCTTAGATACAGTGTCTAGTCTGAAAAATAGATCTGCAAGATTACAGTTTTTACCACCCCTAAATATGAATGGTTGGAATAAGTTATAAACACACATATTCAGTAAAACATACAAATAATTTTCCAAATTAAATTAATTTCACTTTTATAATTTAATTTTCAAACACAGATTTAATATTAAATTTTTAAAACCAAGTCCAACCTCTGTATTTGCCATTACCCCTTTACTGCACCATATATTTAAATACACAACCGATAATAACCTATATTTTAATTGACTGTACTTTTTATAGGATTTATCAAAAAAAATGCGTCAGCTATTCGAGTCTGTGTTAGAACTCCGGGGAATTCAAGAAAGGTTTCATAGCCAGTCTGAGCATGAATTAAATAGGCGTAAAGACCTAGAAAAATATATCGAAGAGCACGGTACGAACAATAAAATGGAAAAAGATGACTTGGAAACGAAAGAGGCGTTCTTGTTGGAAGTTGACAGATATGAAAACATCATCAAGGAGATCAGTAATTCATATAAGGTAGTATGGTTTATATATTGTAGATTTGTCTCAGAGATAAGGTCCATTCTAAAGTCATCATCTTGACTAGAAAATTGTTTGCTATTATAATGCACAAAAAATTCACGTATGACTGTTGTTTGTTCCGTTCCTAGCATTTTTGATCAATATAAGCGGCAACCACTGTATGTTATTTATGATGTAACAATTTATGAACACAAAAAAAAAATAAAAAATTTCCAACTTCTGCGCCCATGACCACATTGGTACATTCGAAGAACCTGACAATTGTTTTAAAGAAGTATTTCACTGCTTGGACGAAAATAATGCAATTTAGACGTGCGATAAATAGTATTTTGATTTTTACTTTTGGTTACAAATTGTTATGTAATAGATAATATAATACCTTACAATTTTCAAGTAAAAATTATGACCTTGGGATGCTAGGGTAATGTACCTTTAAAGTTGTTTTAATCTAAAATGCTACGTTTTTATTTGTGCTTTAGATTGATTTAGTGAAATTTTTGAAAAAACTCATTCAAGTGTCAACCGACGACCAGGATGCTTTACACTCGTTGGCCAACCGTATCAACTTCAACAAGTACTATAGTAAAAACGATCAAGATTTAGAGAAATGTGCCACCTACATATGCAGATCTCACAAATAGTCATTCAAAATTGTATGGCATTACATGCCTAATATTTCTTTCTTTTAATCATATTAATTGTATAACAACTACTAACTATTTATATGTTACAAGAAATGATGTAACACATAAATAATTTAAGTCTGTATTTAACATTGTTATTGCATTAATTTATAGGAAATAATAAAGAAAATAATTTAGTTTTGTATTTTTGGATAATTTTTCTTTTGGGTTGTCTAGTAGAATAAATTTGACGAGGTAAAGTAAAATAATTTTACTACAGATAATCAGTTCTCTGTGATTGAAAAGTGGGTGGGTTAACACCTACCGGTTTGATTATAGTCTGTCCGAAGGTCATGTGTTTGAATATATACTGGGGGATTGATCATATGTCATAAAAATTTTGAGCACAAAATTGCAAGTGTAAAATACTAAATAGTATATTATAATTATAATATAAAAGAATATTTCACAGAGAAGGTTTATATGAAAGACAATTTTAGAAAAATCCATCGGAAAAGTAGGAAAGCAATTAACAAATAATAAAATAAAAATTTAGTTGCAGATTAAAATAATAATATTGTAAATATATTGGTTAATGGGGCATGTTAGTTGATTTTAATTATTATCTTGCCAATCTATATATATAAAAGTAAGTGGCGGTTTCTATTATCCTTATGATCTCGAAAACTACCCGACCGATTGACTTGAAATTCAACATAGATATTCAGCTACATCTGAGGAAGTCA
>NC_042493.1:76891457-76904502 GCF_005508785.2 Acyrthosiphon pisum
TACGTTTTCATTAACTGTTTTTTATATTTACTTGCCGATCACATTAAACGATAAAATTGAATAAAAAATTACACATATCATCGTCCAAAAGCCAAATTAACAACCAATCACGGGCGAAGCTGTGACGGGTCGGCTAGTATATATATAAAAGAATGTTTGTGGGTAGATTAAACTTCTGGGAAGAAATTTAAAAGAAGAAACCATTATTATCCTGGATATGCCCATATTTATCAAATAGAGTTCAATGGGTCGATATCGTTGGAAACAAGTCTGTCACTATTGTTAATACTTTTTAGTTTTCACCTTGTTTATCAATGATATAAAAAATATAACAAGAGTGTAGATTTCTCATCTTTATGGATAACTTAAAATTGACCCTAAATATCACAACTTTGTCCGATTGACATGCATTCCAAAATTAATTGAATTGTTTCGTTAGGTATGTGGTTGGAATTTATTGGTTTACACTTCAACATTGACAAGATTAATTACATGTCGTTCAGTTGGAGCCACTCAATAATTAAATACCACTTAAATTAATGTAACGGCTAGCACCTTTGTTGCCTGCCTGAAGGATCTAGGTACTATCCTAATACCTACCCTTGACTTCCACCCACACATCGAGTTTATATGCTGTTAATTATTTTAAGATCTGGGCTTTTTAAATCGTGTGACATCTGAGTTTTACCTTAAATAGCCTCTGAAAAATATTTATTGTTCCTTGGTGCATTCAATTGTTGAAACTTCTTTAGTGTTAAGGTCCCACACATAGCACACAGTGCCTTCGAGTAAGAACTAGTTCAATTCTATTTCTTATCTTTTGTAGGTCTTATCCTAGGTATTGAACATTCTCAGCTTGATTATTCCAATGACCTTCACCACCTTGGTTTAAGCACCTTAACTTACAGTTACCCCACTAACTCCTCATTTTTGAATAAGTTGATTATTGGTTCCATTGATACCCCATTTTTCTATGAGAAGTAAATTTCAAAGACCTTTCACTCTCCTTACAAAACTGTTCCCATTGAATTCCTGTTACACGCCACAAAATACGTTTTTACCATCCAATTCACTGCATGATGCGTCTTGGAAACGAATACCCTTCTCACCTCATATTATACATTTCTAATCCAATCATGTAATTATTAGTTTTTACTTGTTGACTATATAAAAGTTTAAATACCTTTCAAATATTACTACTGTTATAATTATTAACCCTGTTATATAATAATTATATTGTATATTGGATATATGTCTGTTAATTAAATTAAATAAATAAATGGGACAATAGAGATGTTAATTTGACCAAAAAAAATTTGAAAAATTAAATATCAAATGAAATTTAAGGCTATTTTTTTAATTTTAAATTAATTCATTCACATCTTATTATAAACGATGAACTAGAATATTTATGAGCAATTGTTCATTATTTGAATATGTAATGTAAAATTGTACTGTAATTTCATTCAATTTAACGATTCAATTTAATGATGCATAATTTTTTAGATTGACAAAAATATTTTTAAAAAATGTATACACAAAACCATTTAAACACACGACTTTCGGAAAAGACAATATTATAATACAGGAAGCTAGCTTCTCAGAAAAAAAAATTGGATTGATAACTGCTGGGAAGAGTTATATAGAACCATTGTGTATTTCTGTTGTACAATTTTTATTTTTTTTTTTAAATTTTGAAATACATTTTTTCTAAAATTATAAGTAACATACCACTGCATACTAAATGAAAAATTTCTTGTAAGATACCAACATAAAAATAAAAAAACCATACAACATTAAATAGCACAATGTAATAATATTAACATATTTCATATTTTATTTGTCACAGAAAGTAACCTCGATAGTAGATCAGAAACAAAAATATATTTATACACAATAAATGAAATAAACGTAATACAACTCAGATTTCCTATGAAAAAAAATGTATAATATATTATATAAAGATAAAAAAAATTATTTGTAGGTACAAAGTTATTAATAACATAATAAGAAAAGTTGATACAAGAAAAAATACAATACCCACATGTGGATTTTTAAAAGTAGGTCACTACATTTAATTGTTATCATACTAAAGCAATATTATTTTGTTGCATTCTTAGTTTACTATTCTAATTTTGTATTTTTATTAAGAAATATATTTAGCTTCAAAATACAATCTAACATCAATAGACTTACCTAATTAGTTAATACGAACATAGAGAATATTTTAGTCTCTAATGTCGTTATTAGGAACTATTTATGGTGAGAGCTAGTGAAAACAGATTTGATATTTTTGACATTGTAATCAACTAATGTTTATAATTATCTACGAGTTATAATTGTCAACTATACAATTGATCAACAAAAAAAATAGGTATGGAGAAATTGCTGCAAGAAACCTAAGTCAACTTTCCCCTTAATCATGAAAACACAGTTCTTCAACAATTATATTTGTCAAAGCTCAAATATATGAAATTCAACTAGAATTATTAGTAATATAATGTAGGTATTAAATACACCTTCATGTCGTATGGGAATTGAAAAATGCAATAAAATGTTTTTATTTTTATAAAACCCAATTTCACATTTTTAACTAATTCGAATACTGTACTTATTTTATTAAAATGTTTTGCAATTATAGGGAAATATAATTTTGAATAAGTTGACGCAATAATTACAGAAACTATGAGATTTTTTAATCTATACTATTAGAATATTACATTTGATGTGTTTCATTGTATCATACATGTTAAATTTTAATTAATAACATTTTAAATTCCTTAAAATAAAAATTAATGTCATTACAGTTAACCTAACACTATATCTTATTACCTATAAAAAGGGTAAACAATTAGTTTAGTAAATATGTTACTTTTTTTTTGTATTTATTAATGATACATTTAAAATTCAATAAATCTAATAATTTTATCAGTTTTATATTGTGATCATACTCAATATATGATTTACATTAATTAAATTGCTTTAAACTAAGTATCTACTACTATTTAATAATTAATTTTGATAAATATATATAACAGATATTTAAGTACATTTACTAAAAGAATGAAATGTATGAGAGAATATCATAAATTTCAAAGTAAATGCTGATCTAATTTACATTTTTTAAGTAAAAATAATCATCGATACACAACAAATTACAAGTCACAGTTCTATAATAGTTATTTTACTTAAATATATTTACAAAATAACTCACAAGTACTTTCTTTATATATATATATATATAAATAAGTATACCTAAATTGGTAACTGTATGTTTAAGTCGATATCAAAGTCATGAACAGCATATAAATCATCTGCCTTCATCAAATTGCTTTTAGATGAACTACCATCATTCTAAGAAAATAAAAATGTATTATAATTTAAGTGTCTTATGGTATTAGGAAAAAATTCAAATTTCTATTTACTTACCTTAATGTCATTGGTTTCAATAATATTTTTGGACTCTTCAACTTCTGATGCAATTGAACCGTCGATAGCAGAATTTGGCTTTGCTCTAAACTTCATGCATGGTTTAGTACTTCTACGAGTGAATGGGTCGTCAATTTTTTTCCCTTTATTAGCCTTGAGTTCCTCCTAAAAATTAAATACAATATAATTTTTCTTATATCTTGGCTTTTTGTTATGCACAGTATTTTACCAAGATAGCCTTTTCAGCTTCTTCGACATTCCGCTTACGGTTTCTATCATTTATGTAACTTATACTAGATATTGTGCTTGTTCTCATTTTGTCTAAATGATTGGCTCGCTCCTCTAAATCTGATAGTTGCTGTTCAATTTTCAAAACTTCTTCTACTTTGCCACTATTTGTAAACAAAAATTCATTAAAGTGTTCATTGATATGATGTTAAAATACAAAAAGCATACTACAGTAGAATCTGCTTAAATTGGAAACCCGTTTAATGGAGACATTACTGACAGTCCCAAATGAATGTATTGTATGTAAAATTATTCAGTAGATCGGGACAGTCGGATAATGGGAACAAATAGGTCACCGCCCGAAGTGTCCCAATTAAGCGGATTCGATTGTATTATAAAATTCTAAACTAATAATTTTTTATGCCTTAACTTGATAAATTAATGGTGGCCTAAATTACATTTTAAAATTAAAAATATTTTGTATTAATTTTGTTTTGTTTAAAGTAAAAATTGTATATAATTATTAACCTATGTAAAATGTAATTATAATTTCTTATATTATAGGATATATTTTTTGTTGCCAAAGATTCTATAGGCCAATTGAGGGCTACCACACTGAAAACCAATTTCTTGCCTAATACTTAATGTTAAAATATTATCTTAGATTTAATTTTATACATTTGGATTACATTGTAATTATCTTCTAAAAAATTAATGTTATACATAAAAACCCATTTTGTTAATTTATATGTTTCTATTGCTCTGAATTAAGAAATATTAAATTTTTTTATTTTTTTTGTTCAAGTTGTTTAAAACTAAACTAGTGAACAATTTTTTTTTTCACAGATGTTTAATGTGTCAAATACCTAAATCACCAAATACCAAATCATAACTGTCTAACATACCAAAATATTAAACTTAGGTTGCAGTAAAATTAAGAAAACAAACGAGATATGGTATAACCCTTTTAAAATCTAATTTTTTAACTCTATTATTGTTAAAACCCAAACAAACATTTTTAAATTGTAACGATATCTTATATCTAATACATACAGTGCCTGTGCGTCATCTCTATCTTTCATTAATGAAGTCTTTTTCATTGCATAGTTATGGGGATTTGTTTTGAAACGCTCTTTCTCTCGAACAATCTAAAAGATATTTTCATTCAAAATGATTTCAATATTTTATGTGCATTAATAATAAAATTGAATACCTGTTCAACATCTTCTTCTTTGAATTGATATGCCAGAGCAGCTTTAATATCTCTCACTTTAATTTCAAGTTCAGCTAGAGTAGGTAATGGTATTCGATTCATGTGGCAGAGTTCTTTCCACTTAACAAACTCACTCTCTGTAAACTCTTGATTGCTTATAAATTCCAAACGAAAAACTTTTTCATTTGTACCATGCCTAAAAAAACAACACCATATAAACAATACTAAAATATAACTTTATTACTAATTAATATATATCTTTATACTTAAGTCTTAATCCTTTGTTAGTACGAGTACTTCCTAACTGATACACTTTAGCTGTCTCACAGACATTACAAATTTCAGCAACCTTTTAAAGGGTAAAAATATTAAAAATGTTATACAGACTAATCAGATTATAAAAGCATACCCGATATACCGGAACTCCATTATAATTGCCGATTCCAATGCGAACAAAACATCCTATGACAGTTTTCTCGAATGTAGGCAAGTGCACAAATCTAAAAAAAAGCATATCAAGTAAATATGAATAGTAAAAGATAGATATTTCAATGGTTGATTACTTTTCCATTTTAAATCTTGACAGTCTAATTTTATTCAATTCATCTCGTTTTGTAATATAATGTACTTTTTTCTCACTAAAATTATTGAAAAAATTACTATGATTTTAATTTTTAATTTTTTAATATATTTCTTACTTGGTATCTGAATCAGAGTCAAAAAAGTGACGACTTTTTTTAACTGATTCGCTTGAATCAGTATCACTTGAAGAATTACTGTCATCTGAATAAATATCGGAAGCTTTTAATTTGGATTGATTTTGATCACTTTGTTTGTCACTAGTTTCTTCATCATCGTCATCTCCTTTTTTTTCCATATCTTTCTTAAGTTGTTTTTCTTTTTCTTCCTCTAAAATAATAGAACAAATACAACTCATCAGTTAAAAGATTACTAATCAGTAATCATAATCAGTTTTAATCCATTGTTTAAACGTTTTGGTGAGTTGTTTATTTTTAAGAATTTTTTTAATATTTTACTAATTCTTTAAGTAAGTCAATGATTTAAATTGTAATTAAAATAATATTATTTATTTATTTATGAATGATAGCTATTCGTAATGACAATTAAATAAAATAGAATGTAACTGAGAAATTCGTATTGAGGTATCATTAGAATAAACTTAAATAGCAAATTACAGTTTTTGAAAAGAATAAATAGTATTTTTTTTTTTCAAATCTTAAAGGTAATATTTTTAATTCTTATACAAAAATATAACAAATATTTATTTTTTCTTAATGCTAACTGTTACTACTCTTATAGGTATTAAAATTGAACATACCTCTTTCTCGTTTTTCTTCTCGTCTTGCTTTTAACATGCTCATTGCAGCTTTTTTATCTCCTTTTCCTTTATTTTCTTCAACATTTTTCTTTCTTTCTTTCACACGATCTTTTAAATCGAGGGGCATAGAAGAACCTGAATATGGTGAGTCTGATCTGTTTGAGGACATACTTCTTTCTAAAGATTTTTGTTCTTTCATTTCCTTTTTTTTAGCACGTTTAAGCTTTTTCTCTATTTCAAATCTATAAATGAATAAGTTAAATAATATCTTATTTGAAACAAAGTTATTTTACTTTACCTTGTTTTCATAATTTCTCTAGCTTCAATACGTTTAAATATTTCAGTTTCTCGTTCTTTTTCAGTCATTTGTGCAAGACGTTCTCTGTCTTCATCATCTCCCATCAACTCTTCATCATAACCATCATTGAATTCTTCTTCAGAATCTTCAGAAGATTCACTAACTATAAAATAAGTAAAAGTAAAATAAGATTATTAAATGTTCAATCAAATCTGTATATTAATTAATTCATCACTGTCTAAACATATACAAATATACAAAACTAGCTGAATAACCCGGTGTTGCCCGGGAAAAAATTATGATTAAATAAATCCTTTTGGGTATAATTCGCAGTGCATATGGAAGCAAAATCATATTATATTTTAATTTTTAGCCATCCCGCGTGGTGTTGCCTGTGAGACTCGCTGATGGTTATGTGAACAGTATATTATCAGATATGCAAGGACACAGCAAGGTGGGCAATAATATAAAACCTATTTTACTATATTAGTATATGTTTGTAGTTGAAAAAAATGTTTATACAGTGTACCTAAATAGTATTGAAGTCATAGTTGATCATCCCGGATTCTTAGAAGTATTTAACATTTATATATTAATATATTGTGGGGGTAATTTTATTTTATTTTTATTGGTGGACAAATTGGTGTAAATGTACCTAGTTTTGTGAAATAATTTGCATATATAAGACATATAACCTGCAACTAAAGGCAACCATTAAAAACAAAAAAAAAAGTTTCAATTTCCACTGTGAATCTTAAGATTTCTGTTTGACCACTTCTTTCAAATATGAATATCAGAAAATCCTTTTTTATTGCACATCTAGAACATTGAGGAACCACTATTCCAAATATCAAGTTTTTACGTTTTGCATTTTAAAACCAATGTTGTGTGTTTAAATTAGATATTTCTTTATATATGGTGCCACTGCTGTTTTCTTAAATTTCTTAAAATCCTTTCTTAGTGGACGTCTACATCATAATGACTATCTGTATGCCAAATTTCAGCCTGATCCGTCCAATGGTTTTAGCTGTGTGTTGATAGATCAGTCAGTCAGCTCAGTCTGCTCACTGTTTTATTTATACAGATATTATTAATTGTATAAATACTTGTTATTAGTAGGGTACTTAATTTATTTTTAGTAAATAATAATATATGTTTATATATAAAAAAAATCAATAATTTAGTTTGTTTAACCCATTAGCGCCGGAATTTTTTATTTACAATTTTAACCAAAATTTTGTTGAAAATAAGTTTCTTTATTTTTGGGGTAAAGATATCAAGCCTCAAAAGGTTTAAACCATTTAATAGTTATCTAAGTAGTGCTGTGGAATAGTTAATAAAAAGGCATTTTAAGTGAAAAAAATATAATTATTTATGAAGTACCACAGGGCAGTGCCTCGGGTCCAATCTTTTTCATATTGATCAAACATAAACAGTATTTATTTATTTATTACAAAATATACGGGTTTCCTCTATAACATTAAAGTACAGTACAATTTATTAGAATAATAGTAGAAAATTGAGAAATATAAAATATTATATGTAAATAATAGAATTACAATTTATTTAAACAGTAATTAAGTAAGCAATTAAAACGCATATATTAAACTCTAGAAGAAGAAGAAGTTCATATGTTCATATCACAACAGAAGAAGTTTCAGAACTGAAATTATCTACTTATTTAGAATTAGAAAAATATCCAATCATAATTAATGAACATAATATACTTTAATATGTAAATTAAAAATTCTTTAACAAATGAAAATATACTTATTTGTTTGTAAATTTATTTAGAAAAAGTTCCGAACTATTAAAAGATGAAAAATGTATAATAATTATAAAAATAGAACACAAATTGAACACAAAAAAAAATTGTAAAGGTAGATTAATAAATTAAAATTATATAATAATTAAAAATTAAAATATATTTGTATATGCTCAGTAAAGATTTGTAAAAACCTAAAAATTCATAACCTGGTAATAATATATTAAGTAAAAATATTTAATGGGAACCAAATATTTGTTACCTAAGTCTAACATTCAGTTCTACAATTATCAATCAATTAAGATAGAATTTATAAATAAATAATGTAGTAATGAAACTATGTCGGGGAATGCTAAATAAAATTATAAAGCTATTATCAACATTTAATCTTAACTCAAATTTGTTAAAAAATACTTTGATGTGGTAGTAAAATAGGAATAATACAGCGTTTAGGTAAAAAGAACATCTTGGACCAACTATGTTTAAAATTAAAATTAAAGAAAATAATAATTAATTAGGTATTGGTTATTCTTGAATTTTTAAGAAGGCCTTTAAAATTATTGTTTATTTTAATTGTAAATTCTATGCATCTATACCTTATTAGTCTTTAGTATTCTGAAAATGAATTATAGTATAAATATAATAATTTGTTATATAATATTATTATATATATAACTCCCTATCTGCATTAAAAGCTATGCATATGGAAAAGAGGTAAACTATTTATAATTTTTCTTCACTATGTATTTAGGTTTGATTTTCAATACTTAAAAAAAAATATTAAATAACAACTATGTTTATACTAAATTGTAAATGATTCAAACAATTATATTATACTCCTTCAAACATAAATAAGTACTAGGTTGCACATACATTTGATACATATTTTATTAATCAGGTATTTATAAGTAATAAACTTATAAACATTTTGTACTTTAGTCGTTAAAAAGATCTATACAATTCAATAGCTGAATTGGTAACCTAAATTGAAGATCTAAAATAATTATTTAAATGTGTTAATTGTTTAAATATTATGTTTTTAAAATGAATAGGTAATACCTAATTAGATTAAGGAATTTTATGCACTAAAATAAATACACAGTTAAATATGTCCCAAAAATAAAATTACCAGCTCATATAACACTAAACAGTTTTTTATTTAAGTATTTTATTAATATAATAAAATATATTTTAATATAATAATTTATTAAGTTAGTACTTAAGCTAAATCTGTGCTAAAAATAAAATATCAAGTTAAACAATTATATTTTTCTTTAAATATTTTCTTTATTTTAATTTGTTTTAGGTACTTAATTTAATTTTCTATGTACCTAAATTTATAAAAAAACAATAATACAGGTAATACAGATTTCATTCTTCATTCAAATTTAATATAATTATTGACCTTGATTCATGAAAAATATTTACCAATGTGTTTGATTTTTGATAAACTATCAAAATATACACTAAAAACTAAGGCATTTAATCACAAACGTTGAGAAATATATCATGCACTTACTAAGCATATGATAAAGTTAACCAGAAAAAATATATGCCAATGCATGAAAGTCTTTGCTCTAGTAATAATTAATTACTGTATTAATTATGGAAAAAGGATACACAAAATTGATTGATTGTGATTTTCCAATATTTATACTATACACACCTAGAGGAAGTATTTACAAAGGACACGCACGGCGCCAAGGGGTGGCAAGGTGGTGCAGCATATCAATGCGTCAACATGCAACGCCTGACTTACAGTCTATTTTTGAATAGGTAGAGAATAAATAATAATATTAAAATTAGATTATTACATTTGATAATCCTATGATTGTATAATAATTTATTTTCTATATTATTTGTCTAATGAGGAAAAAATGTACTACAATTTCAATAAAATGTGTTTTGAAATTTGTAAAATAAAAAAAAATCTTTTATTTATTTATTATTACCTTTATTGAGTACTAATTACTTGATAAAAATAAACAAATAAACGTATCCCAATCCCAAATCATTGCATTAAAGATGATTGAAACAAATTCATCTGTTCATTACTAAACACATCCTTTAATTTCTATTTATGAAATATAGGTAAGTAAAAGAAACATAATTATTCATTCACAAAGGTATGTAATATTAAAGTCATTAAAGTCAATTTATAATTTTTGTATATCATGTTATAATTATGAATATAGTTGTTGAAGGTCTGTGATTAAACATTTTCTTACATATGACATAAGGTACAAAAAAAATGTTTGACATTATTCTTAAAACATTTTTAACTGTTCAAAAGTTTGTATATATTATCTGTTTAGACGTTTAGAGCATACAATATAAAACGTACTAAATAGCTAATAGCTATATTATGTTATATGATACGAAAATATTTATATTTCATTTAAATAATCTCAGCATTTGTTGAAACAATTTTAGTCCATGTAAAAAAAATATTTGCCCCACTCTGCCCCCCCCCCCCTGGAAAAAAATTCTAGTGCCATGCCTGACAAAGGAAAATAATATTAAGTAATAATAATTTCCTTATGTAGAATATTTTTCTAGTTTTGAAATTTCCGTGTATTAATTTCCAAGAGGTACCTATAAATACTTTTCTGAGTTATAAATTTCTACAGACTAATTCCACACATTTTATTTTCCTATATTTTATGTTCCCGTTTACTTGCCCCTACATTGATGTATATATATAATTGTAAGTCACTCTACTTGAAAGCTACTTTTTAACTGTTATGTATACCTATGTAAGATTATTTATTGATTTTAAATAAGCTATTCGCAAGTATGGTATAAAAGTAAAATTTTGTGAAATGAATGAGTTTTTTTTTTTTTGTCATCACAATAGCCTGTAAAAAGAAGTATTAGTGAAATACAATATTTATTCCAAACTACAATTAAGTTAAATATGGCTATAATATAGGTAGGTAGTAAATTTTCTAATAATTCTGCGTGTAAACTCATAATTAACAGTGTTTATCATAGTATCAAACACTAAATCATATAGGTAAAAGAGTTATTATAACGTGATGAATAATGGGTCTATACAGTAGTTACTTGATAATTCAAAAAACTCCATAAATCGAACTAAACGTTGAGTCCCCTGAGAAAACCTCTATAAATAGAAAAAAATACATATATTCCTTTCCCCTCGATAATTCGAAATGTCTATCGGTGGGACACACTCTACAATTCAAATTTTTTCCACGAACCTCTATAATTTTAATTTCCTTAAACGCGATTATATGTAAGTTCATAGGTATGTATATATATATATAATCACTAAAAAAAAAAATAACATATTTCTTTAATACATAAATTATAATAATATAATGAATAAATGTCAATTAATAATTGTAAATTATAATTTATAATAGAAAAATGTCATAATAAATGTAATATATAATAAAATTTTTCACCTCCCTTTAATTTGAATTAATTTGTTTTCCCTCGATTATTCAAACACTCGGTAAATCGAAAACCTCAATAAATCGAATTTTTAACTCGGTCCCTTGAATTTCGAATTATCAAGTGACTACTAATATGAATGTTGTACACTTACCCTGACTAATCTCTTGGACTGGACTTTGGATTTCAGACCCGACACTACTATCTGATGAATCATCAGACATGTCATACTTCTTTCCGGGCCGCTTGCGGTTCGGCTTCTTTTTTGGTTCCTCATCTGAGGCTATCTCACCTTCGGACAACGATGATGAATCCGAATCGTAAATTGTCTTCTTCGACAACTTTTTCTTGGTCTTTGACTTGTAACTGCGACTAGGAGGCGACGAGGCTTTGGAACGTTTCTTCTTTTTGGCCAAACTTGTATCCTGCACACACACACACACACAGTCATACAAACAAAGGTAAAACGGCCGTAAACAAACACAAACCAAAACACAATATTGTAAACTTACATCGTCGCTGAATTCGGAAGAGTCGTCAGAACTGATGGCCTTCTTGTTTTTTCCCATCGTTTCTGTGATGACTGGCGGTATTCGAGAAGAATTTGTGCGGGACGACGATAAATCGGCCTCGACAACGATCGCAGTATTAATGTAAATTATAAGTGATTCAGTATTCACTATTCAGATTACAATTCGACTACGATGATAAAACAAATAATAATGATAATCGGTCCGCGATCCGCATCGCGACGCCACCGTCCGTTATGCAGGAGCTATCAGACTGGCCTCTTATACCATACAAACAGCGCCCCTTATTATTGTACCAACACACACACTGTACCTGCAGAAAAGAAGAATCGCGTTATCAAAGTCATCGTTATCAAGTCCTGGCCCGCGGGAACAGATTGCGTGATATCTGATTAGCCATATCCAAATGCCGGTTGTTAAAAAACCAAGTTTCAACCATAGACATATTAATATAATATGTAATATAATATATTATTTCTTATTAATTAATAATTATTGACAATCGCCATTCAGTGAAATAGGCAATACCGAATGTTAAATAGTAAATAGGTAGTGATTGTTGTGAATATTTATTGCTTTTACATAAAAACATTTTTATTATACAAATGAAGGTAGCGTAACATTGGTATTCCACAAAAACTATTATAATATCAAAATAACTTACTGATTTTTAAAATGAACGGTTTTTGTTAAAAAAGATCTTATTCGCTGTTTTGGTTCACTTGTGGTGTTGTTGGAATGGTGTAATCGAACAGTAAAATATGTCTTCAAGGTCAGATGAATTAATTGAAGCAGGTGATTATTTAGTGGAGACTGATTTAATATA
>NC_042493.1:76904954-76906775 GCF_005508785.2 Acyrthosiphon pisum
AAATTAGTTTTTTCTCATCCTTTTAAGTGACTTATTAAATTATGCATTGTTTTTATTCTATTTTTTAGACGGAAGTTAGCTAATCTCAGTTGTTTGATTTTTTTAACATGATTTTCGTGTTCATTCTTCGAGGCAATCCAATATTTTAATCTGCTGTTTGGACTTTCTATATCGTCAATACTTTTGAAATCCCTTGCATAGAATTTGCGCTTCCTGAAATCATACAATATATAATTGTATAAATATCAAAATTAAAACATACCCGTACAAATTGATGTCTACTTAAATTTGTTTATAGGTACCTTAATACAAATAATAAGGGATATTTAAAAAACAATTATACCTACCTGGATTTTATAGGCATTGGTGTATCTATAATGGAAGAATTTATTGATTCGTCTGAGTCTTTGAAAACCATTTGTTCTGGTATCATACCTTAAATTCAAAATGGTTAGGTTAGTTATGCAACAATATAAAAACATAAATAATTAATTAGAATACATACATTGAGTATCCTGTTTATCCAACTGACACTCATCATCACTGAGGCATGTTTTGCTCAAATTGTCAGGAAATACCTCAACGACGTCATTGTTTTCACTTGGAAAAAGATTTTTATTGATAACTACATTAAAAAACAGTAAAAGAAATAGATATTGTGACACATTTATATACCTAATCATGGTAGGTAGTAGGTACTAACGTTTTTTAAACAAACTAGGTAGTGCAGATTTGTCCAAAACCTTTTTACCATATATTCCACCTTCAAAATAAGCTGATTCAACAAAATGTTTACTACAAATCACACTGTATTTTGTTGGCTGAAAATCTGGCTGAAATTGTTTTATTTGGTGGACCCATTGTTCACCAATATTCCCTTTGGGTATACTAAATTAATATCATAGTTGAGTAATATTATACATATAATATGAGTAAATATAATTACATAAATTATTTAACTGGCAATATAATATCTGATATCTACTCACCCATGCATTTTAATACCTTCTTCTTTAATGGTTGTTTTACAACCTTTAATAGAGCAAGTTTTCATTTTTAGGTATTATTGTTACCTATATAGTATATACAATAAATAAATAACTTATTAAACTATAGTCGAAGTGCTTGACGCAGGTGGTAGGTGCAATCAGAGACTTTAAGACTTTAAGTTTACCTTAAGTTTACTTTAAGTCTATGCAGGGGCGGACTGGGAGGTAAACAGCCCAGTATTCTATACAACTAAACGGCCCAAACCCCTTTATAACAGCTTCTTTATGAATACCTACTTTTTTGGGTATAAATTATAAATAGACAATAGGTTATAATATGATACACTTTATAAGAATCATAAATATATATAATCCTTTTGATATTTTTGATGTTTGTTTACTATTGTTTTTATCATTTATTTTATTGTCGCAATTCATACTCTTATTAAACCAAAATCATCTTTATTAATTTCAGAATCGTCGCGTTATTATAGTCATTACTTTTAATATAAACTTTATATAAATGTCATCATTCTGTTCTCTTTTTCAACGAATCTCCAATATTTTATAAATATTTGCAAATGGTTGAATAATTGTAGTTTAGCAATCACTTTCTGGCGGTCGATGTACCAACCAAATCAGATAAAGTGTTTAACCATTTTTCTGAATGAAACTGATTTTTAAAATTGTTGCTTAAAGAATTATAATACACTATACGTACAACATACCTAATATGCTCATACAATTATTATTATTATAAACTTATGGTTCGACTATGAAGTTATTGTAGCATTGTACCAACTAATAGCAGTGTTTTTTAATTTTTACTGTT
>NC_042493.1:76907522-76909646 GCF_005508785.2 Acyrthosiphon pisum
CATTTATTAATATGTCTATGGTTTCAACCCACTTTGTCTTTCGCCGAGTTTCACCACTCGCTATTCGCTATAACAAATTAAATAGGTATGAATAAACGACTTAAAATTTGAATGAGTTATGTTTTAAAAATTTAAATCATGGTTTTCACTTTTCTTCCGAATTCCGATTGTTTTGATGCGCGCCATGTATATATTAAATAATATATTAAATTTTATAATAAGTCTATGCTGAGAGCCGTCGATCGCGGGGAGAAAAGGAAATAATTTAAATCTTGTAGTGACATTAACGAGAAAAGTAAAATGTACAATTTTTTTAATGGATATGTTTAAGTTGAATGTCTTAAAATATACTTAAGTTGTTTGTTTTAAGACCCGTGGCGCAACCATTTCTGTTGACCATTTGTTGTGATAAGTTAATAAAAACTATGCACATATTTTATCTAATGTCCTAAATAGCATCTACCAAGTTTAAGATTTAAATAAAATCAGGTAATTGCATAATGTAAGAACCATTGTCCATATATTGAGTCCAAGACCTTAACTATCAAACCTCAATTTACCCCTCTAATTACTTATATTCGTTTTAATATTATTTTAGTGTGATAGACTACATTAGGGAAGATGATACCATACTCACAAAAACTCAATATTAATATTTTTTTTAAATTTTGATGTAAATAAATATTTTATTATGTAGTCATAGGTGTAAACCATGGTCTTAGTTATACAATTAAAAATGTACACTATTTAGGTAGTGACCACGGAATTTGGCTAGCCGTTAAGTCAATATCTATAATTTTATTCATAAATTACATTTAAAAATCGGTCGCAATATTTTGATAAAAAGAAAAATAATTCTCGTGAAGAAATTGGGTAGCAAACATAGTAATTGGTTTTATACATACTTTCTGGTATTTTAAGTATGCTTCTATGTTCTTACGGTAAATGGACATTCCCTCCCCCCAACTGTTTTTGGTGAAGTAGGACCTTTCCCCACTGATATATTTTTAATGCAGACATTTCCCCCCCATTTTTTATAAAGTTAATTATAAACTTATAATATTGAATTTAATAATATAATACATATTATTTATTATTTAATATGATTTTTTTTTTAAATATAATATAAAATTATTTTTTTTAAATGTATATGTTGGATCAAATGAACTACTTACTTGAAACAATAAAAATAACAAATGAAAATAAATAGGTATTAAGTAAAATATTATTAATAATTATTAAAAATGGTTAAAAATTCCGAAATAAAAATGATAAATTTTGTAAGAAACATTTGAATTCTGATTCTTTTGTTATTCCTTAACTTATATTTTTTAGCTATTGCTCATATTTTTTTTTGTTAAAACTGTTTGAATATTTAACAATTTAATAATTGCTTGTGAATTTGATTCAAGTAGTTCAGTTGATCAAAAATATAAATCTATATTTTATTATATTTATAGACAATAGGCATAGATTAATTTCATATTAAATAATAATATTATATTATTAAATACCTAGTAAACTTTAAAAAAAAATGGAGGGAAAATATCCCCATCAAAAATATAAAAAATATCTTACTACACCAAAAACAGTCAAGAGGGGGGGGGGGGGATGTCCACAATTCATTCTTACTTCTAAAATTCAATCAAATTATGCCTTTATGCAAAAGGCATAACATTATAATATGAAATACATTTTTTTTACTGAATAAAGCATCTATTAACAATAAAAATATGTACCTATGATAAAATAAATAACTACATTCAAGTACTTAATAAAATTATCAATAAATCATTTATTTCTTAAATAATTAATTAATACAGTTATTGCAATGTACACATACATCAAGATAGGAATGTGTCAAAGGCTAAATCTGAGATGATACATTAGATAAATTAAGACATAGTATACAATATTATACAATATCCAGATTTAATTTAATATTACATAAGCGTTTTAGACAACAAAATCACTAGCCTAATTAATATCAGAATGAAATTAAACATTCTAGTTACAAAAAGTGATGGGGGATACTACCGTGAAAAAAAAATATTTATTAATAAGCCAATTTATCAAGGCTGGGCATTAACGAGTTAAAAAGTTAAATTTAAGTTAATAAGTTAA
>NC_042493.1:76909696-76921437 GCF_005508785.2 Acyrthosiphon pisum
TTCGTTTTCATGTCAAAAAATATTTACCGTGAATTGTTTAAAGTAAAAAATGTATATAATTCGAATTTAACTAATATGGAAACACTGTATAAAATAAAAACACTATAGTATATAATTTAGTTTTGGGTTGGAAAAAATTAAGTATGTTAGCGTTGTATAAACAAATTAACTTTTTTATTAACTTAATAAAAAGGTTAACAAAAATTGTGTATTAACTTTTGACTTAACTGAGTTAACCTATAGTTAAATTAACTTTTAACTTTTTGTTATTGGTGCATATTAACTTAACTTAACTGAGTTAAAAAAAATCATTAACTTGCCCAGCCTTGCAATTTATACATTAAGTTGTTCTTAGAATAATATTAATCTGTGGTAAAAAAAAAAAAACAATGTATCATAAAATTAAAAGTAGGTAGTCTTCGGTTTAACTATAATTAACCTAGTATAACATAAAATATCTCAACTATAGGTAAATAGGCTAACATTAATAGTTAATTTTAAATGTTAAATAAGTTCAAAGGCCAACACTCAATGCAGCAGTGGTGAATTTGTAGTAAATTGTGTCCCACTGCATTTTATTGCTACGACTAGTGTTGCAGTATGTGCGGGCCTCAACACTCAGTCTCTGTAATTTATCCACTTTTGAATGGTGTAATATCATTGCACAAAATGTATTTTTTATTTACAAAACATTATTAGTAATATTAGATGTTTCAAAATTATAAATGAGTTGAATTGATTTTATTATCAATTTAGCGGTATCTAATCTATTTATTTCAGATTGCTTTTCAACATCAAAGTTCCACAAACAATTATTCAATAAAGATGCAAGGTTTTTGACTTCCTTTTCTGGTGACTTCATTGTTTTATCTGAGCCTGTTATTTCGTGTAACAGTCTACCATCGTTGCTTAAGAATTCCTAAACATAAAAAATAAAGTTTTATATAATTTACTATTTTTTGAAAGGATAACATAATATCATATTAGTAGCTATGAAACTAAATGTTTATATATCATAATATATTCAGTTGAAGATGTAAGTTCTGCCTTATGTAAATCTATATTACAATAGAATTATTTTTGTAAATCTTATTCACACACTAGCAACTTTAAAGTATCAAAATATGTTAGTGACAACAGCAGTTACCATTTTATAGATCAAAAATGGTATTAACATAATATTAAACATTTTATGCCTATTAAAACACTATACAAAAAACAAAGAACCTATGAATTGTAAAATGAAAAATAGGATAGAACAGGTGTAGTATTGACATATGCAGAAATCCATTGCAATTTCAGCGGGGGCTAGCGTTTTAAACATCTACGTGATCAGGGGGGCTTTGATCCTACACAACTAAAAAATTGTATAGTTTTGAAAGCGCTAACCCCCCCCCCCCCCCCCCGGCATCCTCCCATTTCCATCTATGAGTCTCATATAATATGAAAATACTGTTTTTAAGTGTTTCCTTAAAATAAGCAGTTACCATTATAACTAAGTTTTCTAATTTATCTTTTATAGAAAAAGTAATAACTCACTTTGCAAACAGCATATATATTGTGATCACTAACCCTCGACTGACAAATTTCTTCTTTTGAATAAGATAAACATCCAGGCCCACAGTCAATATGTTTACTTACATGTATATTATCTAATAATAATAGATTATACAAAAATAAAAATAAATATTAAAAAATTGATCATAGAATAATAATTTAAATATACCCATACTCCGGCCCACGAAAGTCCATACGTAAGCCACGCATCCATTCTGACGTACGTATGGACTCTCGTGGGCCTTAGTATAGTATAAACTTACCATTATCAGTTTTCTTCAAACTATGGTTATTGACCACAATTATAACATCACTCCAGTCAATAACTTTCAATGTCTGTAATAACCCTGAAGTTTCATTCAGTTTTACAGCTATATTTTCGGCTGTTAAATCGGTGAGGTAAAATGAATAACTTTGATGAGCTGTACCATCCGCAAGCTCCAATGCTAACGTTAGCAACTCTTTGGCCACTAATAGTCTATTAGTCAAATTCATCTTACTCATGTGATATTCTAAGGTATGACCACAATCCTCAACAAAATAAACTCGACCACATGTAGCATAAATATTTGGTACATAACGATATCCATGTAATACCTATATAAACATTAGTTATGATGTAATTACAATTAAATCTTAATTTAAAAGTATCATATATATTTATGTTGATTTGCTCACCTTTAGAACTAAAAGCTCAACACTCACATGTGCAGCGATCCATGCTTCTATCAACGAATGAGCTTTATTATCACTATCGTCACTAATAACAGAGTTGAAGAAACTGTAAAGTAATGCATTTTGAATCGATTTTATGTCTTTTGAACATATTTCAAGGCTGCGAATATCATCACTTAGTGGTAACAAGGTCCATTGGCCATAAGTTACAATTGTGTTTATATCTGTAGCGATGTTGACCGTTTGCTCGAACATTTCAAAACAATTACGTCCAGGCCCTTTTGCTACCGCACTCACAGTTTTGTCATTGAGTTTTAGAGTGCCAAAGAATATTTTATCATTTCGTTGGCTTGTCCAGAGCTTGAACAAACTTACCATAGACATGTAACTAGCGTGATTGGAAAAAAATATACCAAGATCCACATGTTTTTTGTAATTCAGTTGAAAATCAAGTGCATTACAAGACGAATCGTTTCCAAGATTCAGTGGGCCGAATGTTATATTTATATTATGTTCATAAGATTCGAGTAATTTGATATTGGCACCGTTACGGTCATTGAGATAAACCGCGAACAGCACCACAGCAACATAAAATATCAGTGAAGAAACTGAAGGCATTTATAAAGTTTTTATTTTCACAGTCATCTAAGTAAAAAAAATATATATATATATAAGTTGCATTACTACGAAACAATGTCAGCAAAACTTTTTAAGCAATTGGTAAGCAATCTACCTATAAATTAAGCACGTTCTCAGCTCAAATATCGAGTTTGAATCGCAGTGTTGTGATTTTATTCAAATTTATTTATTCTAAATGAATATTTATCCGAGTGTTACAATTAACGAAAACTTATTCCGAATCGACGATACACTAACAGACTCACCGACTTCTTTACTACACGATATATAAATCGATGTACAGACTACTACAGACAGAATACGAATATATTACGACGAAAATGTTGACGATCATAATTTACGTAGGTAGGACACATGCATCTAGCTGTGATAAACTGATAACACTTAAAAAACCACCGGGTTTCGGGTGACGGGCTAATGAAATTAGCGCGCTACTTGTTGAGTTTGTTGTAGCCCACGGTCGTTTATGACCACAACCACGGTGTAGAAAAGATATTCTTTGGGTACCCACAATATCGTGTCTACATCCTTGCTTGTAGGCTGTAGCGTATTGTTTGTTTTTGGTGTACCGTTGGTACAGCGCATTAGCGCGGTAACACTACAATTTTCATAAGAAAAAGTGACAATATTTCACTTGTGCCATCATTGAAAAAGATGTTTTTAAAAAAGTTTGAAAAAACGTGTGGCAAATAAGGTGAATTTGTTCCAAAATGCAATATTATTATATTTATTTCTCATAGATTTCGTAACAATAATGTTATAATAATGACATACTGTTTTTTAGATTATGAGTGGAACGATGAATATATTGATTTTACAATGATGTGTGTTTTTTTTATTTTTGTGTCTGTCATCACGGTTTAGGACAGTAAAACTGCTTCGATATTATTAAACAGTATCTTATTTGATGTGAAAGTGAATCTAGTTGTTGCATTCAGGAGGTCAAAATTTGAAATTTCCAATAGTTTTCAAAAGCGCCGTGAAAAACAAAAGAAAAATTAAGGAAAAACAGAGTTGATTAAAAGCATGAGGTACCCAGGAATTTTAAAATTATATTAGGATATAAAACAAATTCTAATTACCTAGGTACTACTTTTTTAAACTAATTTTAATTTTCTAAAAAATATTAAATATAGGTAAGTGTAGAATACCTAAGGGGCTATTATGCTGGGTCATAAAAGCTTTGAAATTTATGAGACCACAACCTTTTGTCAAAATAATATTTGTTCATTTTTTTCTTTTTAAACTTTTGACCGCAGCATTGACAATAAGTCATGTCATAACTTTTTTCATCTTCCTTGTGTGAACGATCATTTAGAGGCACAACGACCAGTTATATGTTTGTAAACTTATTAATATACCATATTGAAGGAAATATAATAAATTTATTAGGTACAAAAGACTTAAAAAATATATTAAATATTTTTGCAGAAAAATACAAACTTCCAAATGCAATAGATTATAAAATACAATTGCAGGTTAACAATGAATAAAATACAAATTGTTTTTTCAAGAAAATGTTCTCTTTCACAATTTCAATTAAATCAAGTTGAGTATTATATAGTATTTCTTCTTGCTACTATTTTACTTTTGTAGACCTTTTTTAAATTGAAAATAGAGCTGTTGACAACCATACAAATATCAACATGTGAAACCTACGTGTACCTATCTATTGTCTCTGTTAAATGTATTCAGAAGAACTAATTTGTGTTATTAGCTTTAATAATATAGTGAATTGATCTATTATCAAATTTAAAGGTAAGAATATTATCTATGGGCTATCGTGAAAAACAAAAGAAAAATTATTTAAGGAAAAACGGGAATTTTTACGCAAAAGCTGTTTTCGAGAAAATTGATTTTGGTTTTTGGTGTAACTTTAAAACAAATGACCGTTACATACATAAAATTTTCACTGGTTGTTTATATTTCCATTTTCTATACATGATAAAATTAAAAAAATATTTTGATTTGTTTTGAACTGTTCAGGGACATTTTCAGTTTCCAATTTTATTAGTTTTTTTTTCTATGAATGTCAATAAAACTTTATTTGTTGAGTAAAAATACTTGAAAATTTAAAACATGGCTCCTAATATATTGTTACAATGATATTTGAAAAATAATAAAAATCCTTAGTCACAGTTTTTCTTTATTAGCATTTAAAGTTCAAAAATTGACAAAATATGTAAAAATCACGAAAATTAGCAAATTATTTTGAGTTAAGAATTCGTAAAAATTTTTCTTTTTAAATCTAAGATTTGAAAATGTATTACAAGATTCCACATTATATTGTCTACCTTTATCAAAAAAAAAATGTCTTCAAGCAAGTCAAATTTAATTTTTATGAGCGTTTGAAATTCATATTTTTACAATATTTGATATTCGCTCGATTTCTCATGTGACGATTTTCTTATGTTATTGTAACTAAAAAATCGAATGACTGTAAATACTTAAAACTTTCACTGAAAAAAAAAATATATATATATAAGTTGCATTACTACCAAACAATGTCAGCAAAACTTTTTAAGCAATTCGTTAGCAATCTACCTATAAATTAAGCACGTTCTCAGCTCAAATATGGAGTTTGAATCGCAGTGTTGTGTTTATATTAGCATTTTCTATATACGATAAAATTTTGAAAATAATTTGACTCTTTTTGAGCTGTTTACAGACATGGTCAGTTTTCAATTTGTTTAGTTTTTTTTTTCTATAAATATCAATTAAGTTTTATCTGTTGGGCCAAAAAGTGTAAAAATTTAATAGAAGGCTCCTGATATATTTTTAGAATATCAGTTGAAAAATATTAAAAATACATAGGCACAATTTTTTTTTATAAGCATTTAAAGATCGAATTTTGACAACATTTATCAAATTTTAAATCGAATAATTATTTTGTAGTTAAAAATTTATAAAATGTTCAATTTTTGTATCTAAGAATTAAAAATTTAAAACAGGATTCCACGTAAGTAATTAATTCTGTTACCAAAAAATCTAAAAAATACATTTACACAGTTTATTTTTATAGTCATTTTAAGTTCAAATTTGGACGAAATTACATATTAAAAACCTAGAATAGGTAACTATTTTAGTTATTTTGTTGTGATTGTATACCTAATATTATTATTTGTGGGTATACTTGAAACTTCTAAAGTATACTATTATATATCTATGATAGTATCACGGTTTGTTGTTGATGTATAACGCGTTATAGGTAGGTACCTAATAGATATTGTGATATGATTAATTTGGAATTTATTATAGGACAATTTTTTTTTATACCATAGACTAGGTATATAATATTATGTCTTATACATTTATAGTGTTATACCTAGACTGAAATACCGTCTCCGCTCAGAATCGTTTTTCTTATACAATGATATTTTATCATTGAATTCAAATTTAATACCAACCATTATATAGTGACCCACTTGTAACCTACTATACAGCAGAGCGACATCCACTTGCCCACTTTTTTTCTGTATTGAGTTCTGCACCGAAGAGAATGCAGATATCCACACAGCTGCTTATATCCACCAAATCGTATTATCTTTTCAGGAGAACGTTTTTTAAAAAAATTCTTTTGCGTGAGCTACTAAAAGCCTAATTGTTATCTTAATTTAAAAATAAAACTTTTTCGTTTGTCGGAATTAAAAATATATATAATTGTGAATAATTTTAATAATTTGTTAATAAAATGTTTTTGTTAGGAAAACACTAGGAATACCTAATGTTGCTTAAAATAGTACATTTTAATAATTTTACTAAGTAGATAATAGTAGTGTACCTATTTTGAAATATTTAAGTGGCTTACACAGTTACACAAACCATAGACATATAGTGATTCAAACCATAGACTTATTAATATGTTTACGATTCAAACGCGCTTTCCCACTGGACGATTTATGTGTGTTTTTAAACAATAAAAAAGGCGCCAAATGTTATTTGAACCATTTAATTTTCTGGATTCTTTTGTATATAATAGGTTAGAACTGATGTTTCCTCCAATCGTGAATTAGTGGATAACTGCTGTTGAGCTGTTCAATTCGTATTAAATTTTAAATCTATTTTAATTCATATACCTAGTTTAAATTGTTATGAGCGTTTGAAGTTCATATTCTTACAGCATTGGATATTCACTCGATTTCTCATGTACCTAGTGATTTTCTCATTTTCTTGTAACTCCAAAATGAATAACCGTAGACCCTTGAAATGTATATTATATGTTTATTTTATCAATACCTATACATGATAACGTTTTCAAAATATTTTGACTTGTTTAATGCAGTTTACAAACAGTTTCAGTTTCCAATTTTTTAGTTTTTTTCTATAAATGTCAATTAAATTTAATTCGTTGGGACAAAAAATTTGAAAAATTAATACAAGGCTCCTAATATATTATTACAATGACAGTTGAAAAATATTAAAAATACATATTCACAACTTTTTTATAAGCATTTAAATTTCGAATTTTGACATAATACGTAAAAATCACGAACATTTGCAAATCATTTTGTGTTAGACATTCATAAAAATATTTCTTTTTAAATCTAAGATGTAATACAAGATTCTTTATAAGTTTGTCTATCTTTATCAAAAATAAATAATGCCTACAGATAGTTAAATTAAATTTTTATGAGCGTTTGAATTTCATATTTTTATAACATTGGATATTCACTCGATTTCTTATGTAGGTATTTTCTTATTTTGTTGTAATCCATAAACGAATAACTATATATATAAATACATGAACATCTGATTAATATACACCATACAATTCTGGGAATATTTTGACTCATTTTGAGCTGTAAATTACGAGTTGTCGAATCCGTTATTACGAGTTATAATCCATAATAACGACTTGTGATATGAGATAAAAAAAACATTTGGTTGGCCCTTCAACGCTTCCGTAGTAAATGGACATTTTAAGTTTTAGATTTTTTTAGTTTTTTTTTTCTTTAAATGTCAATAAATTTATTTTTTGCGTCAAAAAGCGTAAAAACAATTTTTCGTTATAAGCATGTATGATTTATAGTTCAAATTTTGTCAACATTTATTAAATTTTAAATTTTAAAATGAATTTGTGGTTAAAAATGTATAAAATGTTCAACTTTTATAGATAAGGATTGAACATTTAAAACAAGGTTTCATGTAAGTAGGTTATTCTGTAACCAAAAATTCAAAAATATAAAACACAGGTTTTTTTTAGTTATTTTATACCTATTCAAATTTTGATGAAATTATATAGTAAATAACCAAGAATAACGACTTGACTAGTTGAGTAGTGAGTTATTTTGTTGTAATTTTATACAATTAATTCAACTTGCTGGCTACCGTATTAATAATAAGTAATAACAATAGGTATATCATTTTAATCTATAAGCAATGTCATAATATTTGTTTAAGTGCTTCGTGATCGTCGTAATAGTTTACACCTTTGAAATATTATTTTGGATTTAATTTGATCAGCGATATTTTACTTTACAGCTATAATATTGGTACCGACGTGTCGATTTGATCGCCATTGATGATAAACTGTTTCCTGGAGAAATATTTATTTGAGCTATGAATAGACGAAAACGATAAATATGTAATATAATTGTTATAATGTTAAAGCATGACCATGATGTCACAGTTTTTTCATTTAACAAGGATTACATTATTACAAATAGAAACAAATTAAGAATCTGTTTACGGACATTTTCAGTTTTCAATTTTTTTAGTTTTTTTTTTCTATAAATATCAATAAAGTTTTATCTGTTGGGCCAAAAAGTGTATAAATTTAATACAAAGCTCCTGATATATTGTTACAATATCAGTTGAAAAATATTAAAAATACATAGGCACAATTTTTTTTTATAAGCATTTAAAGATCAAATTTTAATTTGAAAAATTATTTTGTAGTTAAAAATTTATAAAATGTTCAATTTTTGTATCTAAGAATTAAAAATTTAAAACAAGATTCCACGTAAGTAATTAATTCTGTTACCAAAAAATCTAAAAAATACATTTACGCAGTTTATTTTTATAGTCATTTTAAGTACAAATTTGGACGAAATTACATATTAAAAACCTAGGATAACTATTTTAGTTATTTTGTTGTGATTGTATAAATATTATTCGTGGGTACTTGAAACTTCTAAAGTATACTATAATATATCTATGATAGTACCACGGTTTTTTGTTGATGTATAACGCGTTATAAGTACCTAATAAATATTATATGATTAATTTGGAATTATACCTAGACTAACATACCGTCTCCGCTCAGAATCGTTTTTCTTATACAATGATATTATATCATTGAATTCAAATTTAATACCATCCATTATACAGTGACCCACTTGTAACCTACTGTACAGCAGAGCGAAATCCACTTACCCAGCTTTTTTTATCTATTCTCGCTGTTTGGGCAGAAAAAAATTTCAAAGTGTACTATCATGAAATTTAAAACAAAGTAAAGAAAACCCAATTATATTAAATAATAATAAAAAAAATGTTAATAATTGCATTAATAAAAATAGTTTTCTTTTCAAACCATTAACAGTAATCAAATACAACCTTATTTATTTATATAATATATCTAGATGTTTAACATTCATAAAAATGTTTGTAAAATAATTATTATATTCTTAATTTTAATACATATAGAATTAAATGGTAAATATTATATTTAAAATCAACAAAAATATGTAAAACTAAAATTATTAATTCACAAATGCTGTTGTGTAATATTATATTACTTTAATTCAGTCAATAAAATCAATCAAAATGTGAAAAACTTAAAGTATTAACCCACTGATACTGTTGTGTAATATTTCATTACTTTATTCAGTCAAATTAACGGAATAATTTTTTTAAAAGTTTAATTAAGTATATTTTTTAATTGTTCAAAACATTTTATTTTTATGTATTGGGTCTCTTTCCAATGAATAATGGTTTTGAATCCATTTTATTTTTCTGCTGTTTCTTCTCATCTTTATCATCAACCTAAACAATAAGAAAATGAAGAATAAGAGAAAATTAAAATTAAAGAAGTAAAAAATTGTTGTGAACAGAATATAATTATGTTATTATCCATGAATAATAATTATTAAGTTATTAATTAATATAAACCCTGACGTGTTAATGTTATTTATTTGTTCAACAGACACGCAACATAGGAATTCAGATGTGTTCTATTACTACCATACCGATTTATTTAATAAATCAATAAGAATACAATCTTGAATTTGTCCTCAAGTCTATTAGAGATTAACCTTCCCACATTTTTGATTTAACTCCCTAAATTCTAAGGAACTTTTATTCAATAAGTATAATTAAATAATTGTCATATTTCTACTTTTAGACAAGAACACTAAAAATGTGGGTAAGTTGATCTCAAGTAAACTATACAATTCTAATCTGTCTTCAGAATTCTTATCACTTCACTAGATCAATAGGTACATTATTAAAATATTATCTAAATTTCTATGTAGGTGTAAGTTACACAAAAACAGAAAATGTTCACCCCATAAGTTATATTATAATATAATATACAAGCCAAATACCACTCACTCACTCAAAAACTACAAAACATACAAACTTGAAATTTAGAATAGTTGTTTCTCTTATGATCTAGATGTGCAATAAGGATTTTCCGATATTCGCAATTTTAAGAGGTAGTACACTTTTTTTTTTGTAATAAATGGTTGCCATTAGTTACTTGGGCAGATCAGGTACAAGTATGCATCAAATTATCACATTTATGGCCTCAAATAAAGAAACTATATCTTAAAACCAAATGTATGTGTATAGCTTATATACTCAAAAACTACTCAATTAAATTTGAAGAAAATCTCAAAGATTGTTTTTAGAGATATTAGAAAAATTTAGAGAGGAAGTAGTTTAAACCAAATTAAAATATATACTAAGAGCTAAATCCAATCCACGATATGCGGTTGCCCATCTAAGTCAAATTATTTCACAAAGTTACACATACTGATACCGATTTGAACTGAGATATACTAAAAGTGAGATACACATAAAGCAAGATATACCTATATAGCATATAAACTATATAAGATTTGCCTAAAAAAAAAAAAAAACTGCACACAAGTGAAGCCAGGATATTCAGCTAGTATAATATAATATTAATATTATTTCTGTGAAGTTAAATAGATTAAAAAAATAAAACATTAAAACACATCTTAACATTAGTTGTAAACTATTATAGTATTATCTGTTATCACCAATTGCAGTTGTTAATTATAGTTTTTAAAAAAACTATACTAATTGTATATCTTAAGTGTAATAATCCAAATAAATAATATAATAAATCAATGAAGGTTAATAAGAAAAAAGAAAACAACTAGGAAATATTTTGTTACAATTTCAAGTTTCAATGTAAAAATAAATATTTTGTTAGTAATGTATACACTAATATATTGTATATTTACGTTATTAATATCATTTTCGTGTAAATTGATACGATGTTGTTTACGTTCTGATTTAGTTATGTTATGAGTAGCTTTCATAGATGCGGTTTTTGTTTTGATGGTCTTTAAAATTTCCGAGGTTTGTTCCAACTAAAAAAATAATGAATACCTGTTTTAATTTGGTTAACCTTATATAATGGTCTATAACATGAGAAGAGGTAGATGAGGTGGTATTCTTATACCTTATATAGGTTTGGCTAAACCTATAGCTAAAGACGATACCACCAACAAGAACGTAATAATCCAATTCGAGGAGACACTGACTATTGTATTAAGTGGATGTCGTACCTGCATGCGTTGTCTCCGTCTTACTAATTCATAATATATCAAAATGTAAGTCTGGTACTTCCAATTCTGTGTTGTTAGCTTAAATATTAGAGTGAATTGATCTATTATAAA
>NC_042493.1:76921707-76929702 GCF_005508785.2 Acyrthosiphon pisum
AAGTTTTTTATTAATTTAAAATTGATAATAGATCAATTCACTCTAATATTTAAGCTAACAACACAGAATTGGAACTACTAGATATACATTTTGGTATATTATGCATTAATAAGGCGGAGACAACATATTTATTTATTTATTTTATAATATATTACAGGCTTTTGCCCAAATTACATCCTCTTTATGCCAAAAAATAAAATAGTAAATATTATACAGAATGATTCACCAAGCATGCTCACCCCCATTTCACCTTTAATAATGAATTTATTAAAATTCTGATTTTTGGAATTCTTAAATATACCTCAAAGACCATAAATTAAAATACTTGAAATTTTTTTATTATTAAAGGAGTGTTCTGTGGTAATCCAAACTTCTGTTTTTCAAACGAGAGCCTTCATTTTTCACTGTAAATTATTAAGTAAATAATTTTTTTGAAATTGTTGATGTACCTTATTCAAAATTCACATGAGTACTTCCTGAGTTATCAAAATGTTTGTACTAAGAATAATAGTCCTTAAAAATGATTTTACAAAAAAATAAAGTAGACGTAAAATTGTATCTATACTCTGTCCAGCCAGAGAACGCGCCGGTTCTGCGCATGTAGATTGACGACCGAACGATTACCGAGGTCTTATTTCTTCCTCGCTGGGTGTTCTGAAGATGGTCGTCAACAAGACGTGCCGCCGGTCGTCAAAGGGCGCTGTGGGTTGTTGGACAGTTATTCACGAAACCAGACCGATTTTGATCGAGCCGTGGCTCATTCTCTCGCTGAATAGAGTATAGTATTTATTATACTTAGGACTTTTTTTTACAAATTATTAATATTGAAGGATGTTGAAATGTTGAAATCACCATTGCCCCCATTTTTTATAAACCCACTACCAAGAAGCTTTTATCTTTAGAACACATTGTTAAATAACTTAAAAACAACTCGTACAAATTTTGATTCTGATGCATAAAAAATTTCAAAACAATTTACTGTATAATTTACAGTTGAAAAGGGATGTTCTCATTTGAAAAAAAAGAAGTTTGTATCTCCGCGGAACACTTCTTAAGTAATACAAAAAGTTTCAAGAGTTTGAAAATATGGTCTTTACATATATTTAAACATTTTAAAAATTATCTGAATATAATGAATATCTGCATTATTGAAGAAAAAAGGTGTCATACTTGGTGAATACCTATTGCTCAGCCACACTTTTGTTCATGGGGCATGGAAATATACTTACACCATCCCAAGATTCTTCATACTTTATCAATGGTGCATTTTCTACATTAGAATCTGGACGCGCCATATCTTCTGTTTCATAAATGGCTACGTCAATTAATATCCGATCAGGGCAATTTTCTTCATGATTCTAAAATTAACATCAAATTTGTATGAGTACCTATTACATACAATTTAAAAATATCTATGTATATCTTGACTATATTTTACCTTCAAATCTGTTTCAGGCATTACATGTGATATATTGTAGATACAATGTCTAAAATGGGGTGGTTTATCCGGGCATCTATTCAAATGTTTGGTTAATGTCTTTTGTGGCATTGTATGCGCTGCATTATATGGACAATGAAAGTTTTGGGTCTCCGGTGCCAAATGTCTATAGAAAAATAAAAATAATGAAAACAATTTGTTGAAACAAATTTAATCTTAATAATTAGGTAGCATCAAAAAGATAAAAATTGAATTTGATATTCAACACCATGGGCGTAGTATTTTATGGGGCTGTCTGTAAAGGCTTTGAGCCATAACAGAGACACATTTTTTAGCCTACAATCTTTACAATTTGGAAAGAAATTATAGAATTTCTTACAAATATTGACATTTCATTGAACTAAAGGTATTTTTAAAGTTTTAATATTTTGATATTCATCAATATAAACACAAATATTTTTATTAGTAAATTCCAAAACATAAAAAGAGTCAACACATTTTAGTAATTACTGGGTTAGTTCTATTGCCTCTGAGATTTTTCTTAAATAGAGGGGTGGGTGGAAGCCGATGGGTCTACTAGTAAATGAAATATGATATACTCAAATAGGTAGTCAATAACGATCTGAAATATAATTAGTTATATTATATTGATACATTATTTTACATTAATACTTGGGTTATTTGTAACTTGCCTCTGGAAAAATTTTAGTTCACCACGCCACTGATGATAATATGTTAACCAAAAAAAGCTTATTTTGAATACCAGAGAATAAATGCATGTTTTAAAATAATAAATTGTGTTATTAATGGCCTGAAAAATAGATTTTTTACAGAAAGTCTGAGAATTGGTGTAGGTATTGACAATTTAATTTAATTAAAATGTGGAGAAAATATTGAGTTTATTAAAAGCATGAGGTACCCAGAAATTTTAAAATTATATTAGGATATAAAACAAATTCTGATTACCTACTACTTTCTTAAACTAATTTTAATTTGCTAAAATATATTAAATATAGGTAAGTGTAGAATACCTAAGGGGCTATAATGCTGGGTCATAAAAGCTTTGAAATTTATGATACCACAACCTATTGTCAAAATAATATTTGTTCAAATTTTTAAACTTTTTAAACTTTTGACCGCAGCATTGACAATAAGTCATGTCATAACTTTTTTCATTCTTCCTTGTGTGAACGATCATTTAGAGGCACAACGACCAGTTATATGTTTGTAAACTTATCAATATACCATATTGAAGGAAATATAATAAATTTATTAGGTACAAAAGACTTAAAAAATATATTAAATATTTTTGCTGAAAAATACAAACGTCAAAATGCAATAGATTATAAAATACAATTTCAGGTTAACAATGAATAAAATACAAATTGTTTTTTCAAGAAAATATTCTCTTTTGCAATTTCAATTAAATCAAGTTGAGTACTATATAGTATTTCAAAATTTCTTCTTGCTACTATTTAACCTTTTTTAAATGGAAAATAGAGCTGTTGACAACCATACGAATATCAACATGTGAAACCTCGTGTGAAATCTAAGAGTACCTATCTATTGTCTCTGTTAAATGTATTCAGAAGAACTAATTTGTGTTGTTAGCTTTATAATATAGTGAATTGATCTATTATCAAATTTAAAGGTAAGAATATTATCTATGGACCATCCTCCGCTATTATTTAAATATTAAGCTCATTAAAATTGTAATAGCTTACATAGTGTTACCTATCTCAGTTTAAAATTAAAATATCAATAAAAGCATGTACTTGATAATATTCTTACCTTTAAGTTTCATAATGGTTAATTTCACCCTTATATGAAAGCCAACACAAAATTGGTTTGAATCAAAGCAAATTTGCTATGTTGTATGGTCGTAAGATAGCACATGCGAGTAAGGTGTCCTCTTAAATATAATGGTGCAGTTATAATTTTGTGGACAGATTTAATTGTTAAATTTTAATGGTTTCAAAATAGTAATTAAAACGAAGCAAGGATTAAACACAGCTGTCAATTGTATACAAATGTTATTACATTTTTACCATGATGTGTATGTAATAGAATAACCAAATTTTGATTGCTTGAAATACTTAAAAAAAACTTCGGGTAGAACATATAAACCCATTTAAATCTACAACAATGTATATAGAATTGTAAGGCTTATAACATATGAGTAATTAGGTAGTTACTTACAATAATTCCATCGTAATTCGTGCTGAATGATGAATGCCCGAAGTTTAAAACAACGTTGGTCTAAAATTCACACACTACCGCAGAGTAGGTACAGAGCAACGTAGGTACAAAACAACAACTAACGCCACAAGACACCAAACAAGCGTCAAGCAATGACTGGTCAGTGAGTACTATTTACTGAACACCGACCATAGATGAGTATAATATAATATACACCGACGTACACAATAACACTATAACAGACTATATTCTTTGTCAATAACAAATGTCAAATAACAGTCATTGTTCGATGCGATAACTATAGACTCTGTCTACCACATTTTAGGAGAATATGCATTCTTGGTACAACTTGTAGTCCATGTTGTACCCACTATTTTACAATATTATACAGTAACTCTCACCGCCCGGCCGGTCAAGCCACGCCCAATGCCTATGGAACGCACTTTTAATTGTACTAAACACGAACTGAGATATGGTATATTATCTTATTATAGTATAAATATATATCTTATGATTAATAAATAATCTCGGGAACCACGGTTTTATTAATAATATTGATAATTCATTATTTTATTTTTATACACCAGCAGTGTTGACTTTTGAATGTTTCGTATATTGCAGTATCAATATTATGTCGGCATGTCGCCCGTAGGCCATAATATTTTGTTTCCAAATTTCCAATGCGATATCATGTATAATATAGCATATTAGCATGGTTAATTTTAGCTATGGTATATACCAATCCCATTATTTTTTATTATTATTAGGGAGCGGATGTTTATGCTCCAACAAATTTAAAAATATGCAATATGCATGCAATCAAGCTCTAAAAAGTATAAAAATATGCTTAGAATTCATTAAAAATATGCACCAATAAAATTTTTATTTAAATTTATTTTGTTTATTAAAAATTAAAAATATATAGGTATAAAATAATTATTCATAAAATTAAAACTTTAAAAAGAACTGTTGGTGAATTGTTTGTTAATCTGAAAATAATATACATGGGTAGATATTAGAAACCAAGTACTAACTAGGTGAACATGAAATGATTTGAAAACATATCTATAGTAATTGAGCATTGCACTGGATAATCAATGTTTAAAACAAAATTATGAAATCTCGACGATTTGGAATTAATTTTCGGCATTTTTAAATAAATAGGTACCTATACAATTTTATACAATATAGAAACGTAGAACACAACTGCAATTATCGAAATTGTTCGATAGTCGGTACCGACTCCGGCGACAACGGTATTTTATATTTATTTTTGTATTAATATCGATAAGGCACAGTAATCGAAATGTCTTGAATAACCCCATACATAGCGCCGCGGCGGGTGAAAACCGGCCATTCCCGCCACCTTCGGGATATTTTGAACTATTAATTACGCGTGACGAGTCCGTTAATATATTACTATATTAGAATATTACGAAAAACCTCAAATATGAACTAAAAACATGACGCATAATATAAAAAATATGATCAATCAAGTAAAAATCGGACAAATAATATGCAAAAATATGCAAAATTAAATTGGTAAATTTGAATTCTTCAGGTTATGAAACAAATTTCTATCTTACTCCGTATTAATTTAGATGTTATTAAAAAATATGATAAATGCATAAACATCCTCTCCCTGTTTATTATTATACTGTTGCGTGTATTGGTAACAAAATATTATAGTTATTGTTTGCCTAAATTTAATATGCAAGTAATAATACATATAACATAATATACCTATATAATTAATATATAATAGAAACTGTAATACAACATAAGTAGTAATTTATTTTATTACTAGTATCATTGACTATAAATACAAGTATTTATAATCAATGCTAATATTATAATACAGCCATACAGGTACCTACTGTAGTGATCCCTCACTATCGTTTATATTTGAGTTCGACGACGTTGATGTGTGACAGAGTAACAAGTTACACCGTAATAATTATAAGTGATTTATTTAAGTTACAAAAAGATAATGTTATACATTGAATATATAAATTTGAGGACAGAGCGATAAGCACCTGCCCGAGAAATTAGTAATACTAATATGTACGTCGTACTGACTTCTAGTTCTGAACTAATTCTAATTTGGCTATGGACGGAGATTCGTATATATATACAGAGTCTCCCCTAATAGGTACACGGTAGAGACAAAGAGTTGGATCAAAAGAGTACCGACGCAGTTGTTGTTGTCATCTCGTCCTTGGGTTTCAATAGATTATTTAGCAATGTCTTTTGGTAATCTTCGTACATCTAGGATTCTCGGAACTGTTGAAAGTGAAAACGATGTAGAAACAACAAATGTGGCGGTCAGATGGTTGACAGCTTATTCGTGCCTTTGTAATCTATATCTGCGATCTAGTATAATATACTAATATACTACATATTATGTAGTATATTAAAATATGATTAGTCATATTTGTAAAAATGTAGTAAAACGGACGGTCGGTTTACTACACTATAAGTTGATTTAATTTTCGTCGGAATCGAAAACATAGCATTTATTATATTCATTTTATTATCATATTAAAAAATATTTCAACAGTTTTAAAGAATTGCTTCGAGTGTTCAAATACCGAGTTAAACCATTTTATGCCCTGTGAAAAATATACGACTAAATTTGAATACCTATATAAAGGTCCATATACCGTTACGGTATATATACATATTAACATATTAACATATTAACATATTAGGTATATTACTATATGACATATGTTTATGACCTTATGTGTATAAGTATATTATATTCGTGTACAAAGAACAAATATATTTTAAAGTAGGTATATTATATACAAATATACAATATACCCCATAGGGACTCACGCGTGACATCCTAAATCTCACCCGCAAGCCATTTGTCTTCACAAAAGATGGCCTTTACGAAGTGGTCGGGCGTATTTGTGACTGTGACACAAAGGATTATGTTATAGACCCTTCAGTATGGTATCACATTTTACTTTAAATTTCCATAAGTATATACACAGAAAATAATCTTGTATTTATGTATCTCTAATATTAGTCATTTTTTTTTCTGTTTTTTTCTTATATCAGATATATGTAGGTACTATAATATGTACTATGTAAATTGGATTATCGTCCGTTAAATAAATAAATAAATCTGAAATTATAGTTCCTTGTAAAGCTTTACAACTTTTTGGTCTTATTAAAATTATTTCAGTCGAGTTCAACTTCTCTATCTCTTTGAAAACCCTATTAATTGCTCGTTCGTACCTAGTGTTGTGAATACATCTGTAGTCTGTATCACTAATAGCTTAAGTCAATAACAAAATATATATGTAAAAAGCTTCTTAGCGGCTATTATACTTCATAGTTTACACTTTATAATTATTTAATTATACGAAAATATTATTACTCATTATTATTTATTAGTACCTACTATATCTATATAGTATTTACCAATAAAATTATTATCAATAATTATCATTATCGTTTATTTTCGAGTGTCGACGACGATCAATGACGGTATGAGATATCCAAATACATATAGCTTTAAATTAATATATAACTCTGTAGGGAAAAGTTCATTGTTGTGGTGCAACTAGGTCTCAGTGGCGTATTTAGTACCTAATTTTTGTAGTAGGCGGATGACAAGAATTTTAGCTCACAGATTACGATAAAATAACTATAATATAATAATACACAATATGTATTTAAAGAGCCACGGGGGCGGATTTATCCTCATATCCACCCCCGTAAATACGCCCCTGGTACAACTAACATGACTGATCGGAATTTTGATTTAACAAATTCAAATTAGTATTAAGAATTAAAATTGGAATACTATAAGAAGTATGTTTATTTTTTGCAGGCTTATAGGTCTAAATGCATGAAAAATCCAATCGCTTAGAGCCACCTTAAATGTCTTGATAGTCGATATGTCATAATAAACTTCTTTTTGGAAAATTCAATATAATTTTTAAAACATTCAATTTAGTTTATATTTTTTATACCTACGACTATTTTCAAAATATTTACATTATGATACTGTAAAATGAAATATATATTATAAAAACTTAACTTCAAAAGAGTTTTTATTACCTAGTATAAATTATATACTTATCTAGGGTATTCGGTGGCTAGGTGGCATCTTCTTCATTAATATTTCTAAAATGCTTGCGAAATATTTTCAAACAAGTCAAAATCATCCACAAACATATTATATTGCAAAAATTCTGAATTTACAATTAAACACGTTTTTAAAAACTAACAGTTATAGAAATAAATTACTCTGCAGTAATAATATTGTATAGTTGAGATATTAATTGCTGTAGTATACGAAACCCGGCTTTCACATGCCCTATACTTACGTTGCAATTATG
>NC_042493.1:76929752-76931908 GCF_005508785.2 Acyrthosiphon pisum
TGCGTATGAACCAAAGAGTAAAGAATATGAACAGAAGTCAATCGTACATACGATAAGTTTTGATATACTGAGTCATAGGTGTGTATAGATTATTATATTGACGGATGTGGCCCACTAACATTTCCCTGTATCGACCTATTCGTCCTAAACTCCTGCGTGGACGATAAGATGTCTAGCGCTCTGAAATCTGAATCCAAAAAAATTGACTCGTCGACGCTACGCGTTTTAAATATTTTTAACCACATTTTACCAGGGTGATTGTAATTAAAATATTTTATTATGTTATTTAAATTAACTTATAATTCTGGGAGAATAGCTGATTTCACACACTTATGCCACAGCAGGTATAAAGAGTAATATTATTATTATTATTATGTCTTAAAATCATTATTTATATTATAATTATTTATATATAATCAATATTTATAAATGTAGGTATAATGTTTTTTTTTATAAGCTGCTATTATTATTTGTCGTTGCTCATCGCCCACCGGGTTCAGTGTAGATAAGCTAAAAACGACTGTGTGACTGCCGAGTGCCGACAACGATTATAATTATATTATCTCATGACTTATATTTATATTTTATTTAATATACATTATACATATTGTAGAACAGAGAACCCAACGTTGTTTTTTTTTTTGTTGAACAAACTCTCAATATATACGCGTGTCACGTGTGTGACTGTGTGAGATCCTTTTTGTATCACACGATTTTAGCACAGCTGTACCTAAGCTTGTTGTACAGTACAATTTTTTGTACAAAAGAGTCAATATCGTAGGTATTGAAATAAAAAATTAACTATTCAGCATTGAAAAACTTGAAGCACATCGTAATATATATATAATACTAAGCATTCTTCTCGTATACTACAGCGGTACCGTCTTATCGGTCAATTGTGTCCGGCTGCATTACAATAAATAATTTATATTAATTTAATAACAATTATTGTTGTTTCAAATCGTGATTTAAAACTAAATAATATTATTGTGAACATTTTGAAAATTATTCATTCAATATTAATTATTTTAATGAAAAGTATACGGTATACCTATATTAAATAAGTATAATATATATTATAATATAATATATTATATAATATGTAATTAAATATTAATAATGTGATAATTACACTAATTACCTTTTAAAAAATATTTGATCAATCAATTTCACGTGGTTGTCACTTGTCAGCAATATTGTAGTCTGGGGTTTTTTTCTAGAGAATTCTATTCCGCAATTCACATTATCTATAAGTTCAGTGCATATATACTGTACAATTATGTATAATAATCTTACCAATATACCGGCATAAATTGTTTCTTTAAGACAGATACAGGCATACAGCATACAGCTAATAATATTTACCACAATTATCATACCTAGGCAATATAAAATTATTATAAAGTTAAAAAAAAAATTTTCCAAAAAAAAAATAAGAAATACTGTTGAATTTTTAAGAGTTTATTAATATTTTAGGAAATAATTGAATAATTTATTTTGTGGGGCTATTACAATTATTATTATTTTTAATTTATTGTTACATAATATATAGAAACACGCACGGCGCCAAGGGGTGGCAAGGTGGGGCTCTAGCCCCCCCCCCCCCACTGAAAAATATGTACAATATAATAAAGTCATAATATATTATTTAAATAAGAGCCATATCAAAGAATTTATGAAATATTCCTTTTTGGCTTTTTAGTTTTTAAAAATTTTTAATTTAAGAAATACTTTTGTATTTTCGAAAACTTGTGTATTAAGTTTTTGCCGTTATAAAAACTTATATAAATATGTAATAATATTAATATTTTATACGGGCGATATCAGTGCAATTGTATACATTTTTGTTAAGTAACTTTTTCAATATTATAAGATTTTCAAGCTTTTACTGTATGGTTTATAAACAGATATTGTATAAAAATCAATATTTAGCTTATTTAATATATTTGTCACAACTAAAAAAATTGAGGAATAAATTAAATTTATTATTTGTCTAATGAGGAAAAAATTTACTACAATTTCAATAAAATGTGTTTTGAAATTTGTAAAATAAGAAAAAATCTTTTATTTATTTATTACCTTTATTGAGTACTAATTACTTGATGAAAATAAACAAATAAACGTATCCCAATCCCAAATCATTGCATTAAAGATGA
>NC_042493.1:76933254-76934546 GCF_005508785.2 Acyrthosiphon pisum
AACTTTACCCCCCCCATGCCCCTCCCAAAATTAAGCCCTGGATCCGCCACTACTTAGCCCCCAGGAAATTTCAGATCTAAATGTAATTCTATAATTAATTATAATTTCGTTAATTAGGTAATATCGTTGAATAGTAATTGTAAATAATAGTATTTTTGACCACTCGATGAATGCGGTTTTATTAAAGATAATGATTTTGTATTCTTAATAATTAAAATATAATATAATATTGTAAAATATGGTTGTTGGGAAAAAGAGTATATTTTTTGACTTGTAAACAAATAATAACGATATATATAATAATATATATAATAAACGATATCGTTATCTTTCGCTCGATAGTTGTTAGTTGTTGTATACGCGCGTGTTTAAAATATTATTAGAAACAAAAATTATTGTTGTTTTTTTTTGATTTTTTTTACCTAAAAAATTGAATTTATAAGAAATCAATGGGCTAGTAAAAAATTTGTTTGTCTGGTGGGCTACGAAATATTTTCCTGTGTTAAAATCGTATTTACGTGTACCATATAGTAGGTAGGTATACACAAGACACTTTTTTGCAAAGATTCTCGGTACACAACAACTTATTGGTAAAACAACAAGACGTGTAATACAAAAGTGGTACACGCAGCTCTTTTGGCAATGTACCAAAAAATGACGTAGCGGTTACCTGTTAAGGAAAAATGGAAATTATTACGCGAAACCAGTTTTCGACAAAATGGATTAAATTTTTTTGGTGTAACTATAAACCTATAATAACCATGGATACTTAACATTTTCACTAGGTGTCTATACACAGTTACAATTTCAAAATATTTCGAATTTTTTTAAGCTAACTATAAGCATAAGAAAATTTCGATTTTAAGGGGTCTGGAGCGTGATTCATTTTCGGTCGAAAATATAGTTCACGAGTCACGACTTCAATCACTACGCCCAATATAATGTTCTGACTTCTGATGTTAATTTTGAAAGCAGATTTGAATTCGTCACATTATCTATGCTTTGATAATTTTATTTTTCTGATTTTTATTTTTTTTTACTTAGAAATTTCAAATTTACTTACAAAAAGAGTAAAAATAGATCATATTCATGATTCAAATTTAAATACATTAGATATAGAATATGAAAAATATACGACAGTTGAAGTATAGTAAATTTAGAGAAGAATTCAAATCTGCTTTCAAAATCTAAATCGGACACCCTATTGAGCGTAATGAAGTCACTGTCAATATTTGAAAAAAAAAATGTTTGTTATTGTATAAAGTAATATGAATAGTGACTCGTGCATGCGC
>NC_042493.1:76935142-76940344 GCF_005508785.2 Acyrthosiphon pisum
TTTAACCCTTATTTTTAAAATAATTAAGTTCCCGATTGATTAAAATATAAATAAATCTAATAGGTATCCATCATGCAGTAATAAGCAAAATCAGTAAAATAAATTAATAGCAATGTCAAAAACCATTTAATAGCCGTAGCGAGGTCCATTTAAGGAGAAACATTTAGGAAATTTTTAATCTCGTCTTAGCCGCCCGGGATCTATGTGTTACAACTTAGGACTTAAACACACAGCCCGTGTTGATGTTGGAGTGATATTGGTGATGGTCATCAAATAAAATACTAATACCTATCTACTTATCGCGAAAATTGTAACCGCTGTTATTACCTACGTATAGTTTTAATGTTACAAGTATAAGTGTTGTATATAGTTATAAGGTTTTACCGACGTCGCTATATTCGCCGTAGCTTGGCTTTGTTTTTTCACCTAAATAGTAATATCGAATTAATTTCGCCAGCATTTACAGTTTAGGTCGGTGCACACGTCTGTTTTTTTTCCACTGCGGCACCGCAAATATGGCGTAAATAATAATAATATTATATGATAAAATTGTGCTGTCACCGCATGCATTGTTTCAACCTGCACTTTCGGCATAAAACGGACGGTGCGCCGAGGCATTATAGTTATTTGCTTTGCTGGTCTGACCTATTTTAATTGCTTAATTTATAAAACATATTATTTTCCCATAATATACTACATATTATAATATATTAGGTATTATAAAATTATATTGACGGCTGTCTAAACTCTACAATATTATTACGGACTGTCTCGCTCAATCGTTTTTCATATGCTATTGAATTCAAATTCAATACATACGTCATACACTGATAGTACCAGCCATTAGGTACTCTATTATAGCGACTAACTCAATGACGAGGTAAACTCAATAGGTACCTAAAACTTTACAGCAGATTGGTAGGTATTCAGTGGTTACTAACTTTCCCTCTTTTTTGTTTGTTATACTTGAACAAAACTGTCAATATATACGTGTAGCCTTTTTTTTTTTGTAATTTTTTGTGTAACATTTCAGTACAGCAGACATACCCGCCGGCTACAGTATTAATAATAATTATATTTAGTACATTATACTAATAATAATTTGTTTTAATTATTTTACACGTTTTTAAATCGTCGTGATCGAATGCCTAAAATTAAATTGTCGTGTTTTCAACGTGACGCGTGTTTTTCTATATGAACAACAATAATTCGCAGACTTAACTGAGACAAACAAATTTACCACAACACAAAATCTATAGTGACAAATAATATAATATGAAGATTTGATGTTTAAAACGAAGATGTTAAATTATTAAACAAAGGAGTTTTCACTTACGTTTAGGTATTTGAAATTAGAAACTTAAATATTTACTAGCATTGTGCCATTGTAAAGCACAATATTGCCAATATGACATTTTAAAATATTAAGAAATTTCTACCTACTCTTTATAAAACCCAACAATATAGAATTGTTTTTAAGACATTGTTTTTGTAGTCAATTGTTTTTGTGCAACAATATATATTATACAGTACATACTCTAACTGCAGTGGCTTCCTCAATGACTATATTTAGGTACCTACACTCGAGACTCGACATTCGACACCTATATTATAGGCTGTAATATTATACAACAGCAGAGAGGTTATTGCACCTAATTACTTGTACATTTATTTTAGCAGAATTATATTTTAGCCGACAAATTTTTTATTTGAATTTTTTTATTACTATTCCCCAGTCCCGCTTAATTATAAGAGCTCAATAGTATTTTAAAAGTATGCACTTAACATTGGTACCTTTGGTAACTTTGAGTGCCATGTGTGTCAATTCCAATACACAACTAATAGTTTATTTGTGCCGTGTGTATTGATAACGATACACAATTATATAATATGTGATATGGACAGTAAATGCCCCGGTTAGAATGGTCAGTTTTGTCATTTTTGGCCCGGCACTCAAAGTGTTAAAATAAATTTTTTTAAATTGGTACATTTTTTTTCATTTTTGTTCTTTAAAATACATTTTTTTTATTATAATTCATGTATATAGTAGAATAATGTCATAATATTATATTATTTGATAGATATAAAATAATCACTGCTCAGGAATTAAGTTCAGGCTATTATTTTACTAAAAAAATCAAGTCACTTCAATATATACGGGCGTTTTCAATAAACGTCCAATAATTCAAATTCTATAATTTTAGTCGTTAGACATTGTCGATGAGCAAATATAAAAAAATTCAAAAACATAAATTCATTTATATACCTATATGTATACATTTATGTATATATTCAAAATTCTATACATATTATATTCATCTATAAACGAGAAAATACAGGGTGTCCCGTGAGGATTTATCCATTTATCCATTGCGATATATCCTGAAAAAATGGAGACATCATAATTTTGATTTTTAGTAAGAGTCACAGGGATAAGAAGTACAAAAAGTTCATGTTTTAATTTATTTTAATGTTTTGGTAAAAAAGTTAAAAAATATGTTTTATTATTTAGTTATTCAAAAAAAAATCGAAGATAGCCATTTTGTAAAATTAATTTTTCTGTTAATATTAACTGGTTTTTAATATTTTTTCTAGTTTCAAGAAAAACAGCGAATTATTTAATTCCATAGCGACATTGTGGTATCAAATATGTGGCCCGCGACCCGCGTGCTCATACGGCCGGCGAACGCTTTCAGTGTGGCTTGCAATAAGCATATTATTTTACTTCTTCAAAATTGATTGATGAAATTTTAAATAATTATTGTAAAAAAAATCAATATGTACATCTTTGTAATACCTAGTATTAAATACGGTTATATTATAATAATTATAATTAGGACCCGGAACTTGATGACCTAAAAATCTTTAAAAAAATTCACACAAAAAAAATGTTAAAATGAATTAAAACATCAAAAAATGACCATAATTTATAATCAATAGACAAAATAAATTTATTTTTTGCAGTTTTTCATGATGAGAAGTGTGTCTATGAATGATTAAATGATTTGGGCCGTGTAAATATTAGTTAGGTACATGCCTCGACACATCGGTTAGCAATATAATAATATGGTAGTTTGGAGCAGCACACGAGCCACCACTGGTTATGTGTATATTAATAATACATTATTTTCAGCTTTGAAGATTTTATTTATGAAAAAGTTTTATAATCGAGAACATATAAGAAACATAAAACTTCAAAGAATAAAATAAATTTTTAAACTAAATATTTTAACTTTACAGAGGATATATTATACAGATTTAATAGCGCGAGTCACCGGTGTCGACGCATAGTCGACCGGACGTATTTTCGGCGCACCGATAATAGCCGCGGAGCTCAACGTGATAAAGAATAATACATAATAATATACTGATTTACGCATATAGGTAAAGTAGAGGTGTGTACGCCGATACTTATACACCATAGACGTAGACCTAAAGGTCTATGTTAATACACAAGTATTAAAGTATTATAGTAAATGCCACCCATAGTCCATAGACCTATAAAAGACCTATCTTTTATAGATCTATGGGTACACCGATGAAACTGGAGAAGCGCAGAGCAAATATAGTGGTGAGCGTATACGTGCGGAGAGAGAAGATCGCTGAACTGAGGCAGATTCGCAGATTGAGCCGACGAGTCACGAGTGGCCACAGTCATCTCACTCCCGTACCGCGACACTAGATGTTTTACATCAAAAAATGTTAGTGTAAAGTTAAAATATTTAGTTTAATAATTTATTTTATTTTTCGAAGTTTTATGTTTCTTATTTGTTCTGGCTTATAAAACTTTTTCATAAATAAAATCTTTAAAGTTGAAAACAATGTTATTAATATACACATAACACATAACACATACCTATCAATATAGCATACAAGTTTTTAAGAATGAAAACACTACGACACAGATAAAATTACTCCCTATGTGTTGTGAAATTTTGGTAATTCTACAATAAATACCTACAGAGGGAGTAAAGTTTTCTCGTGTAAAACAGTTTTTTCTATGTTGTACATTTGTCAGACGGGAGACATTACATGCCGTCCTCAAAATTTGAACATTTTCAAATATTAATATTTTACGTACTGATAACTCACTTAAAAATTAAAATATCGTAAAAAATCAACGAAAGAACAAAGATAATGTCCTTACCTAAAAGTTTGATAATAGGTCAATTCACTCTAATATCAAAACTAACTGCATACTATTGAAACTGGTGAAAGAAAATGTGCCTAGTCGTACTTGTGCGGTGGCGTAGCCAGGATTATGAAATGGGGTGTGTTTTAAGTATAGATTAAAACTAAATTTTTATAGTTTTCGTATATAAATAAATTTAGGGTTCGGGCTTGACTTGTTGCACTAAAAATTATCGAAATATGCAGTCAAAATGGTCAAAATTATGAGTAAACAAAAACTTAGCTATTTTCTTGTATTTTTTTCCTTATTGCAATTTTCATTTTTATAAAGAAAAAAATCCTTTCGAAGGCGGTCTAATTAAAGGGACTGGAAATCTTAATTTGAGTCTTGAAAGCTTTTATTTTATACATTTTTCAGATACGCTTAACAAGACATAACATTTAAGATATAAGATACATTTTTAAAGATAGGTAAACATTACAATTAATATTATTATAAAATATACTTCTTGTTAACGTTTATGGTTTATCACGTTAAAATATTAAATGTTTATGTAATTTATTACTTTTCGTCGATATATTATAAGTGAATACGTCGTACGTATTATTATGCAACAGGTATACACTGGTTAAGTGTGCAGGCTACTCGTCTAACTACATACTCAAATATTTTATTTTTATATGATGAAACTAAAAATTTACGGTTTTCGTAATTTTTCCTATATCTGTACTATAAGACGTGACTTCGTACGAAATTTCAAGATTCTAAGTTCACGGGAAGTACCCTGTAGGTTTTGATTCCCGTGCGAGTTTCGAAAATTTGCGGAAATTTGCGGCCTAAATGGCTGTATATTTTGATTGCGTTGGCTTAGAAGGTTGATTTTTCTACAGCTTCCAGGGACAGTAGACCTGAGTATCATATAGAAATTTCAGTTTGATACCTCCACGCGTTCCTGAGAAAAACGGTCTTGACAGACGGACAACAAAGTGATCCTATAAGGGTTCCGTTTTTTTCTTTTGAGGTACGGAACCCTAAAACTTAAAAATTTACCCATATACCATAAGTCATTT
>NC_042493.1:76940518-76942641 GCF_005508785.2 Acyrthosiphon pisum
TCGCGAACATCATCAAATTATTTTGTATTTAAAAATGTATAATACAATGTTCAATTTTTATAGTGAGAATTTAAAGTTCAAAACAAAGATAAAATATTTATAAATATATAACTATTGAAAATAATAGGTAAGAACTTGGCAACAAAAAATAGCGATAAAACAGAAATATCTACACGACACCAGTTTTGAATTAAATTTATTTTGATGTTTTTGTTGTAGTTAAAAAATGATTAGGTAACCTTCATGAGTTAAAATCTTAATAAAATACTTAAAGTACCTACATTTTATATAGACCCGGTATATTACTATATATTTTAATGTCTAAAATATTTTACATTTTGGAGAGTCTGCATAGTATCTACCTAATAACTTATGATTTAGCAAAATTACATTAAAAATACAACATCTAGGACGTTACCAAATATGTATGTGATTTTTATTTATTAGATTTACCGAATTCGTTACCAAATGTATTCATTTATTTTTTCCATTATTTAGTTGTGTTTTGTTACTTTTGTATGTATTATGGTTTTTTTTATTATTATGTTTTTATAAAAAAAATTTTATATTATATTAGCACTATTATTATTGGCGTATTATAAAACCAGACTCGACGAGAAGAATAATGATATGATCTTTTGAAATGAGATTTTGAAAAAATATTACTACTTAGTCATAATTATTATTTTAACTTATTACATATTTTGGCTAACCCCCTCTTCACCCTAAACAAATCCATTACTTGTATAATATGTTATACCTACCACCTATACGTAATATAGGTACGTGGTACCTACACTAAGCGACTAAGCCAATTTATGCAATCAATTTTGTCTATCAATCAAGGAATTCAATTGTTTCAGTTTAATAAAATACGTAGTTTGTAGGTGGATTTGAATATAGAAGTTGGTAGACAGGTACGTAGGAAAAATCACTCTGTATACGTACTGATAATAGTCTGATGAAAATTAAAATTAAACAGCCAAAACCCACCCTGGTTACCCCACTGTATACGTGTGTAAACATATACGGAGACAACATATTATTATGCGGGTACGACGACGTAATTACTTACAGTCACCGCACTGCCCGTCCCCGTGAATCTGGCAAGTTCTGTCTATATATGGTCACGTGAGAGCTCCAGCCAATGGCGTGAACTCACGAGGACTATGAACGGCGCGCGTCGGTCGTGGGTGTTTCCGCTACTGTCTACGGTGTACCGGACAGGCCTCGTGCAGTGCAGATCGACTGTTAGGGCCTTCCCACACCTAAATACGCTGGCCGCCGTTTTGATGACGTACGTCAACTTACTCCTTTTGAAGTCAACGAATTCTTTTTGGAGTCAACATACTCCTTTTGAATTCAACGTAATCAAACACGAATCCGCACACTATAAATTGACGCGTCAAAAGTCGGTTATGCAAGCTATTTTTTTTATAATAATATAATACCATGCACCAGCATGCATTTCAGCATTAATTATCAATTTATGCACTAATCAGTCACACAGTCACCACGATTTTGCTCACGTGTCCCACTGTCTCAGTGATAAGTGGTGACACACATGTATATATATATATATATATATATATATAATATACTTATTTTAATATACATATATAATTTAGGTATATCGTTATTAAATATTATACACGTCGCAATTAATAATTTAACATAATAATAATTTTCTTACATGAAATTGCAATAAGGTCAAACCATAACATTTATGATTTAATACTTTTATAAAATCTTGAAGGAGCTGTAAACTGTTTTTAAAAAACTAATTAATTTAATTTTAAAGTTTGGATGAGCGAAATGATGTGGAACGGCTTTCACGGGTTTTCCGCAAAATATTTGTCCACTAATCCGCTCGCTTAACTTAATTAAAGAATAATAAATTCTAAAAAAAACTAAATCTGAAATCCGATATTTATACTTTGAAATTCTCAGAAAAATATAATATGTAGATATAATTTCGTTCAAAAAGTAAACAATTTAAACAATGAAAAAAATATTCTAAAAACGTTAATATTTGTTGAGGAAATTAGTGAGAATAACCTTTAAAATAATATTGCTATGTTAATAATATTATATGTAATATTATGTGCCTGCGGTGTGGTACA
>NC_042493.1:76942741-76948894 GCF_005508785.2 Acyrthosiphon pisum
GTATAGCGACCATAGTTTGGTGGAGGTAGGGGGGATGTGTGTATGTGTATTTTAAATGTAAAATATTATGCCTTAGGTAAGCAGGCGCTACACATAGCGATTTAAACGAGCGTGTGAAACGCTGTATGCTGCATTATATTTTGTTGATCTGCGATTGAAACGCGCGCGGTTTGGAGCTACCGGCCTTCTTTTTTTTGCTGTTTTCGATAATTTATTCCGCGGATTCACCGCGCGCGTTCAACCGCTATGTGTGCAGTGGCATATTTGGTATAAATGCAGTTTAGTTCCCATGCGATTTTTTCGATTTTTTTTCACCCAAAATGTGTGTTTTAAAGCACTGAATACAAAAATCTAATTCAAAAATTCTCACAAATTATTATTTTGGAAATTATATCTTTCCAAAGTTTACGATTTTACGAATTTACGCATACACTTTGCTTCCTATACGTTTTCGCATTGGATTGTCGCCTCTTATTAATTATGTTATTTTTCTTGTTATATATTATCTAAAAAATGTTTGGTGAAAATGTAGATTAATATATCTGTGACCAATATGACTTACATGAGGTGGTTTTGCATAACAAGTCGAGGGATATTTTCGATTGGCGGAGCGGAGCGAAGGCACCGAGGAACGTAGCGACGATACACGCGTAGTCACTGCCGAGCCGCCGAGGGCGGAGGGATATTGTGATATTGACCTGTGATATTGTAGAGATGTTGGTTTCAATTTTTTAAACAGCAAATACGATAATTAAAATCTATTTGCATATATGGAAATCCACCATAAAAAACAAACAATTTTAAAAAAGTCAAAAAGTTTTTTTGATATTTTTATTGAAGATACCTATAGGTATTGTATTTTTGAAAAATGTCTGTTTTATAGTTTTTTTTGTTATACATTTTTAAGTAAAAAAATACGAGAACTTTTGAATTAGACTTTTGTATTCAGTGCATAAAAACACACATTTTGGGGGAAAAAAATTGAAATAATCGCGTGGGAACTAAACTGCATTTGTTCCGGGGCACGCGCCTACAGTGGCAAATTGTTAAAGGTTATACGTTTTCTGCTATTGTAAAATAATATGTTATATAGGTACCTATACTATTTAGTATATTATTTAGGGTGGCAATCTTCCACAGGCCTGCACGCGGAAAACATGTAAATACCCCCATGTACCTATGACATGTGGCGCAGCCCTAAAATATGAAAATATTCAATTATCATAAAACACATATTTAATAATATTATTATAATTTATAATGAGATCATGCAGGAAGCCGGGCTTTAATTTAGTTTTTAAATTCAAGTTATTAGTCGGCTTCTGCAGTTATCCGTTTTGTACAGTACCTACCAAAACAATAACATTATCTAAGCGGCGACGGCTGTTGACTATATATATAATAGTAAAATACCAGTCGTCAAATTTTGTTATTGAAAGTCAGCAAAATTCACTCTAAACCACCCCCCCCCCCAAAAAAAAAAAAAAAAAAATAAACCCTAGGATCACCACTGGTGTGATATAAACTACGAGTAGGTATATATTATTGTACTATAATGAATTGCAGTGACAGTACGAATTTCGTCATAGTTGTATCTACACAAGGCCGGCGCTAAAAGTATTGGCACTCTGGGCGAAACCATATTTTGGCGCCTTTATACTCCTCTCACCAGTTGATAACAGCAATTAAAATATAATATTATTATAAATAGTCAATAGACCACACGAATTATTGTAACAAATCATCACATACCTACTTTATATTATAGTATATATAGCCACAATGGCCGTCGCTGTCGAAAGTATTATATAGGCTGCTGCCCGAATTGTACGACAAAAATAATAATATGATACGAGCATTATAATATTTATAGGTATACTGCGAAAACGAATTATTGTTTTTACAATAATAAATGTGCGATTCACCACGTTATATCTACCGTTGCGTCATATATCGTTAATTAGTATATACAATTATGTCAAAGTATATTCATTATAACAAAAAATATTTTTGTGACTGTGCAAAATAAATATGCAAATGCTATAAGTCCTCGGCCCTAATAATAAACAATAGGTAGATAGGTTTTAATTTAAGTGATTTGTAGAATATAACATTTTCAGTTTATGATAATTTGAAATCTATTTAACATGGAAATAGGTTATCTACATTATCTTAACAAAATAAAAAAATCTCTACATGAGAAATCATCAAGTGAATATCCAATCTTGTAAAAATATGAATTTCAAATGTTCATAAAAATTTAATTTGATTTGCTTGTAGACATTTTTTCATGCAGTCAGGTTGACCGAGGGGTCTAAAGCGCCAGATTTAAGCTCTGGTTTCCAAATGGGAGCGTGGGTTCGAACCCCACACCTGACAACCCTTATATTACTGTTTTTATTTTTCTTTATCTAGTTAATAAATTATAATGATAAATTAAAAAAAAAAAAAGTCAATCGAAAATGCTCTTTTTTTTAGTAAAATTGTTGGTAGAAATAAATTAAATTGAATAAGTATATACTCAGCTACTCCAATCCCAAATCTTATCAGTACTCTTATAAGTTATTCATCCTGTAAAAGCAATTACAAATATTATTAGTTATTACCTATACTTATATAATATATTGTATAACCAATTATAATTTTAAATCAAAACCATTTGGATTTTTTTTTCAATCATTGTCTTCGATACCAATGATTTTTCTTATTAAATGAGTTATCAGCATTCTTCAGCACAATTTGTCGTAGTTTATACGTTCGCATCTAATATTTAACGTAGGTAGGTACCTAAGCTTAAAGTGAAACCTCGGTATAATAATAGGTACGTTATATATTACTTTAAGATAGAAATACCTATTATGACCCACTGGTCACCGGCCACCAAATTCGATTTAAATGTATTGTTCAATTATTTTATTGTATATGGTTTTTACATGGTGGTTTGGTAGAGAAAGACGCTGGGAAAGACCGACGAAGAAAGAATATATTGTGGCAGTGACCCACAACACTTTTATTAAATTTGCATATCGAGTTGACGAGTTGATTGTCTAATAACTATATTGACAATAAATTTAAAATCACGAGTGAGTCATTTTATTGACCTATATAATATATTATTATCAAAATTTTAAGTAGGTAAAGTACCTATAAGGACATTATCTGCAGTGCTTATTCGATATTTTAATTATCAAGCAATATATGAGCATTTTTAATTTGTGATATTTCACATACCCCTATTGTCTTGATTAAAAATTAAAATATCGAAAAACCGCCGACACAATAAGATAATAAATGTTCCCACCTAAAAGTTAGATAATAGGTCCATTCACTCTAATATCAAAACTAACTGTAGGTACAGTTTTGAAACTATAGTGAATGACAATTTCCTATGGCGTATACATTTGTAAGACGGAGAAAACAAACGCATGCATAGCGTCCTCTTAAATGTAATATGTATGATATAGGTATATAGAGTCGGTACGGGAACGTTAAACGTTGAGGCGTGAGAACTTCAACTTGTAACTCTTGCCAGCGTTTTAGTTTTTTTTGGAATAAAATATAATTGTGTGGCATTTTTTTTTATTATTTTAACACTTTAAACATTTTAAAATGAATACGCGTGTGTGCCATGATGTGTGTGTCACTGTGTCAGTTTACAGGAACAGTAGGTACTATTGTGTATGTAATTGTTTGTGAGAGAGTACGATTATTACTATTATAATATAGAAAGAAATAAAACGACTCAGTCGGTTTTTTACATGACATACCTACCTATGCATTTTTATTATAATGCGTAGAAAGAAGGAATGCGACTCCGTCTTCTGAGTACGCTGCAGGAATATCTGGTATTATTTGGGTGCAATGACATCTAAAATATGACCGATTTACCGATAAAATTAATTTTACTGGTTTAACATTTTGACGTTTTGATTACCTATTAAATATTTAAATTACAATACAATTTGTATTGTATTTCATTATTTTACATTATATCATTATGATATTTCTCATAATATATTTTATAAATTAAAGTAGGTAGTAGTATGTTGTTACGGTGTGGTTAATCGTTTCGTAAATCAACCAAGATTAATAAATTTTCAAATGAGGTACCTATCTGAATTTAAAAAATATCGAGTTAGCCAAACAGTAAGATGGTCTTGTGTATTAAAACAAGTTTGTCTTAAGTTTGGCATTCAGATAGTATCTCCCAATATCATGTGCACATATCATGCAGTGTTTAAGTTCTGTTCAAATTATAATCAAGCTATAAATGTGGATCAAAGACTTCCTCATACCCTGTATGATAATATAAGAAATTTTATTTATATCATTCCATTAAATAAAATATAACAAATATTTCAAATATTACTCTTATTTAATATACTCAATAATCACATGGATTGTCTTAAACTAATATTAGGAATACAGCGTTTAAATTTTAAAATTAATTAATTTAATTTTATAGGAATAAATCTTAATTTATCCTTTTATTTGGTTCTAGTTTGTACAATATCCTCTCACTTGTGAATAAACTTATGTAACATAAGTTATGTTGGTTGGTAATTCTATCTGTAATATTGATTTATTTAATACATCATTCAATGAGTTAAATAAATTATCATATAAATTTTAAGTACCTATATAGGTATACTATATTGTAATTTGTGAATTAAGTATTTGCACTAATTTTTGTAATTTATATATTTCTATGATATATATTGTATACTTACACATAGATGTATTAATATACACAATGTAAACTAGAGAGTCTATATAATATAAAATAATATAATATATAATATATATAAACTATATACATCCATAGGTAGGTACCTATACTTGCATATACATGCCGCCATATCGCACCATTATAAACTATGATTACTGATTTAAATAATTTATATTAAGAGATTAAATAAAAGCTATCTATATAAAGTCATAATATAATGTAATATTAGTATTAGTTATATAATATACAAGTATACGTATACCTTTTTTTTTATTGAACAACATTTAGTAAGTATATTTGCAATCTGTATTTACAAGTTATACAATGGCTAAATTTGATGATAGTTTATTGACGGAAAAGTGAACTCGACCATTGACGGCACCCTAAGATATATACACCTACAACCTACACTTCAATATAGGTTTTTGTTGTTAAATTATTTTAAATATTATAAATCAAAACTAGGTACCTACATTATACTATGCGTGTATCGCATATATATGTTCTATACAATTTCTATACCTAGTTAAGGTATTGGTCAATATATGAATCCTATATTGTGATTGTTCTAACCTGTCTACTGAACAAAATACTAATATATTGTAAAAGTGCATTTTCTTCATCAAGTATTATGTCATTTAGGCAAGGCTGGGCATTAACGAGTTAAAGAGTTAAAGTTAAGTTAAAAAGTTAAGTTACTTTTAATTAAGTTACTTAACGAGTTACTTTTTTTTTAAGAAGTAACTTCTATCTTAACGAATTACTTTTTTTTTAAAGTAACTTATAACTTAACTCGTTAATTCATTTTATAATCACGTTAAATTATATACTTTTATAATTAATTTGATTATTAATATTTAGTTCATAGTTGGTAATAACAAAGTAAAATTTAAAAGTTTTACCATATCACTTTGGAAAACTTTTAGGTAAAAAAGTAAAATATACAAATAATTTAATTATTTTGTTGGATTTCATAATATATAAGTACTTATAACAAAATACATTTTTTTAAGATATAAAGACCTACATTATAATATTATGTTATTTGTAGATCTTTAACATGAGGTGTAAATGGTGTAATTATAAGTTTTATATGAAAAAAAAAAAGTAAATTATTTTTAACTAAGTTAAGTTACTTATTTTTTCCAGCCAACTTGTAACTTTAACAAGTTAAAGAAAAAAGGAAAGTAACTTTAAACTTTAAACTTAACTTACATTTTAGATTCTGAGTGGAACGATGAATGTATTGATTTTACAATGATGTGTGTTTTTTTTTTATTTTTTTTTATTTTTTTTTTTATTTTTTTTTGTGTCTGTCATCACCTTTTAGACAGTAAAACTGCTTCGATTTTCTTCAACAGTAACTTTTATGATTGGAAAGTGAATCTAGTTGGTACTTTGGGGGGTCAAAGTAAAAATTTCCC
>NC_042493.1:76949605-76954460 GCF_005508785.2 Acyrthosiphon pisum
ATATATATGTCTAATACATAGACTGATATACCGTCTCCGCTCAGAATCGTTTTTCTTATACAGTGATATTATATCATTGAATTCAAATTTAATACTGTCCATTATACATAGTGACCCACTTCTAACCTACTGTACAGCAGAGCGACATCCACTTACCCACCTTTTTCCAAATTAACTTAACTAACGAGTTAAAAAAAATAGTTAACTTGCCCTGCCTTGCATTTAGGTAGTGTTTTAAGGAATTATACAATTCCATCTTTTTCAGGGAGTGCTTATTGGCTATTGCTTATGAGCAACCAGAATATATTTTAAATATATATATGTTACGGACAAAGTAGGAAATTAGGCACTGTACACACTGCACAATGACCGTTTTCGAGGGCAAAGTTAGAATAAGTTAAAGTCAGAATAAGTTAACATTCTCCGGGCATTGTACCTATACAGTTCCCATTTAGATTTGGGCAATAAAACATTTTACTTTATTTTTTAAAAATTATAAAATAACTTCAAATAGACACTTTAAATATAAGTTGCCACTTGCCTTTTAATAGTTTTTAAATCTATTATCCAGTATGGTACTTCCTACTGAAGAATTCATATTTTTATCTAAAGTAGTTTAACATGAACAAGATGAATATTATTTATTGTTAAATTATAGTTATTTCAAATTTTTAATTTAATTAATTATTACTAAAAAGTAATATTAGACACGTAAGATAGCAATATATTACTTTATTTATAAAGAACAACACAACTAGTATGGTACTTTGAGTTACAAAGTTGACCAATTTTTTTGCATTTACACCGATTGGTATTGCACAATAATACAGTAGTAATGATGGACTACGAAACGTCGTGACAATATAACCATTCGATTTCGAATGATCATAATATAATAATATATAATATAGGTATATTATATATTTATATTATATTATATTATAATGATTTATAATTAGATAATAAAATATTATCTAGATTATATATACTGTTTGCATTTATAGTGTTCTCGCAAATACGCAATATACTATATGATCACTTTGTCATTGAAATTACGTGTAGGTTCGTATTATCGGCAGCCTTCCTCGCGTAGGTATATTGCGTATACACCGTACAATTATAGATAGGTATCTCCAGGGTTAGACTATCTCAAACAAACGGCCCGGGAAATAATTTTTAACAGGCCCCTGCTCTCAGCTTACTGCCAGTGCTATGAAGATGTTAGAACTGAATAATTTTTTGCTCACTCAGTGGCGTATATGGGGTAGAGTTGGAGTTAGGGGTTTTTGTTGGTGCTTTATTAAAATAAAGTTAATTTATAATAATAATTAAATACATTTTGTGACTTGTTGACTATGCTCACTTATATCAATATTCCCACTTTTAAATTTTAATATATATTTTTCTTAATATTTCATCATAATATTCCTATAAAAATTAAATATACTACATTTCTATATTCAATGTACTATTCTATGTACTTAAATTTATATAATAAAATATAAAATATAATTTACTATTTACTATAGATTCATAAATCATAAAACATAATAAACATGTTTTATTGTATTATATATACTTTTTTACAGGTATATTTTAAATAACTAGGGCCTTTTTTAAAATGGTACTTAGTTGAACTACTTCAGCAAGGATATCTTCAAATGGTAATGAATTAAAAAAATCCTTGTTAAGGTGCATTAACATTCATGCATCTAAGTTTTCAATAGATAAACGATTTCTTAACCGGTTTTTGATGTATGTTAACGAAGAAAAACTTTTTTCACGCCCTACCTGGGTGCAAGACAAAGTTAGAATATGCTTATAAGCTATTAAACAATTATTATAAGCTTTGAAAAGTAACCTATACTTAAATAGAACATTAAAACACAGTTATTATACCGTATCTCATAACTCGTAAGTCGTGGTATCAAACGAATGAAACGTGTAAGAATAGTTTTGTAGTGTTAATGTGTTATTGTTACGTATAAATACCATTCGCAGGGCCGGCTCTAGACAAAATGTGTACATAGGCAAAATCAAAATTTGCCGCCCTTTCGATTTGATCTCTCTATTTGTCCTTTGTCCCCTGAACCATATTCTCAAACATATTCACGTCTACTTCGAGTTTAAGTTACAGTATAGGTACCTTATACGTTAAAGTTAGAATTTATAATTAAAAAAAAATATATTTTTATTCGACTATAGGTAATTAATTAATATATTAAAGGATAAGAATTTTATTTTTAATTACATTTAAATAGTTCACAATTTTGTTGGAATGTAAGTACCTTAAAATAATAAAATTTCTTCAGAAAAATGTTAAAAATAGCTTAACAATTTTAAGATGTACAAATAATTTACAATTCTAAAATACTCATAACTCGCTTTGAAATTAAAATATAATAAAAATCCCATGAGATTGCCTAGATAATAATCTTACATTTAAATTTTATAAGAGGCCAATTCACTTTAATTTTTAAATTAACGGAGCTACACGTGTTTTGCTGAGCGTACAATTTGCTATGTTACGCACTTCAGCACTTGTAAGACGGAGACATCATATATGCGATATGCGGCTGAGGCGTCCTCATTAATTATTATAAATTAATTAAAGTATATTATTATGTATATACTATATGCTTTTCGTATAATTTTTATACAGACATACAGTGAACAGTTTAAAAAACAAATCGTAAGATCGAATAACATTAATAATATTCACGCTAAATTATGCTAATATTATATGCCAATTATAACAATTATTATCAAAATTTTTAATATAATAATAATATAGGTAACATTTTTCTGTACAAAAATATATATAAAAATCATACAATGTGCTATAACATGGGTACGATCAGTGGCGCCACTAGGGCTGAAATGTTGGGGGGGGCTATAGCCCCCACCTGACATTACATGAAAAGTAACTCAAGTATTTAATTATACCTTATTTTTTAATATTTATATTATAATTTTCAAACATTAACAATAATATTTTTTGCTTAATACCTTTATATTATATATTATATATATATATAATATATACTCAAAATAAAATATTACCTTATAATATTTTAACGATATGTAAATAATAATAATTATTATTAGAAGTAGATTTTACAAATTGTACTTAATAGAGGTAGATATAATTTTTAAAAGATAATAAAACAAAAATATTTCGAATAATCAATACATAAAATATAATAAATGTTATAGTCTCTATGTTATAGTTCAGTGCATAGGTATACTGTAAAATTATGTGTAATAATCTTACCAAATACAAAATAATTTATATCATACCGATATAAATTGTTTTCTTAAAACGAATACAAGCATACAGCTTATAATGTTTACCATATTTATCATAGGCAATATAAAAAAAAAAGTTTAAATAAAAATTAAATAATTACTTTTTTTTCCAAAAAAAAAATAAGAAATAGGTACGGATTAATTTTTAAAGATTTATTAATATTTTAGGAAAGAATTGAATAATTTATTTTGAGGGGGCTATATTATAAGTTTTGGGGGGCTGAGCCCCTCCAGTTGCGCTTATGAGTACGATACCTGTAAATTGTCAGCGTTGTCCGTAATTAGGTGTAAAAATATGGCAGGAGGTTACGACAAACCGACGGATGAAAAACAAATAAAATTATATTATTGATATTAACGCGTTGAGCTTTGCTATTAGGTATTATCAGCGTATAACCCGTGTCGCCGCGCCAAAATTAATCAATATAGGTAATAGGTAATTAATAACTAATAATAATATATAAACTGGTCGCCGCCGGGTCACGGTCTTATTTCGAACAGAGTATATAGGTAGTATATTATTGTCACAGAATAATTATTCTATGATATTATATAGCTTATGTTATTGTTATCGGCGATCGACGACAGTGACATCGTCATTTCAGGGAAAAATCAAATGTTAAATATACGTTTAATTTCAGTGTATTATACATATTATGTATTTTTACATAAATCATCTCAACCAAAACTAAATTTAGTTAATTGCCGGATATTAGCTATTATTTTTAAAATAACAAAAATGTAATAATTAAATAATTTATTTTTTGTTCATCAATTTTTCAAAAGCGGTTTTCGGTTTTTGCGTTAGCTTTAGTATCAACATATTATCCTAAATACGGCCATGCCTATCACCAAGGAAATGCCGCTTGTGTTGCCTGTGCCTTCCGCCGGGCCTGACCATTTGACAAAAATGTGTGCAGCAATTAATTCACTTTGCCCACTTGAATCCGGACGGGGTACACTTTGCCCGGCCAACGTATGAAAAAATTGAGTATTAAAATATATATGTCTAATAATATGTCTGCATAACAATGCCCGAGGTTACTTTGCCAGTAACATATATATATTCACATATAATAGAAAAAATTCTCTGGTTATAAACTTCGATGGAGGTTTTTGGATCTAGTTGGTACTTTTAGGAGGTTAAAATTGAAAATTCTCATTACTTTTTTAATATAATCAAGAAAAACAAATAGGAATAAATGATAATTTTTTTAAATTGTTTGGCAACCTTGGTTAGGTTGTCTTTGCTTGAATTGTAAATTATAATTGATTAATTTTAGTTTTTTTTCTAAAAATGTCAATAAAAATTATTTGTTTGATCAAAAAGCTTAAAAATATAACACAAGGTTCCTCATGCGTTTTTATTATACTTTTTTTCAAAATATTGACGATACATAAGCATGATTATTTTTTATAAGCATTTAAAGTTCAAATTTTGACAAAATCAAAATTATTAATAATTTGTAGTTCAAAAGTTATAAAATATTAAATTTGTATAGCTAAAAGCTTTGCCCCTACACCCAGGGGCGTCCGCAGGGGGGGG
>NC_042493.1:76956071-76959255 GCF_005508785.2 Acyrthosiphon pisum
ATAACTATACTTATATAAAATATTATATGTAATATGGTAGGTAATTTTTGTACCTTTGGTGTTTATATCATTTAGCCCTGCGTACGCCACTGCCGCTATCTCTATTTTTCAAAAAAATTAAGTTGTTTAAATCAAGTTTAGCGCTCACGCAAATTTTTAATTTTTTTTTACGGAAAACTATGTATTTCAACCTGTTAAGAACGATGGTGCAAAAATGTATTACCTAAAACTATTAGTTTTTATGGTAAAGTGTTATGCTAAGTTCACGATTTTCGGTTTTTATTGTTTAACGTATAAGTACAACGCTTATAGTTTACCGCGCTTATGACGAATTTTAATTTTTTTTTTTAAACCTAGGTCAACGTTTTAAAAATGATGGTGCAAAATTAATTCTGACACCAACCCATGCTGGTTTTACATAACAATTCGAGGGATGTTTTCGATTTCATTTGTCGGAGCGAGCGCATTGAGCAAGTGACCACAACGCGTGTAGGTATCTGAAAATACCAAATATTTCAATTATATAGCTACAACTTTAAAGTAAAACTGACCACCATATTCAGACTTCCCCATCGTTTTCAGCATACCATACCTGGCATCGGAAAATTGATTATCAACTGTCTGAAAGTTCCTCAACTGAAGTTGATAGTTTTCGCCAAGAAAAAAAAATACCAACGATTTATAGAAGAGTTCTGATGAAGGTACCTATTTATTTATTACTTATTTATAATTATAAATATCTAAATATTATTCATTTTACCAATATATTTTATCGTACCTTATAAATATTTAAATAATTGTATTAATAATACCTAAGTTCATACAATTATTGTTATAATACGATTATTATAACAAACAAGTTTGTGTGGAGGCCTAAATTGATGTAAATACATTTATACTATTAATTTCAATATTTATTATACACATGATAAACATTGCGTCATCGGGTCATCTATAAGTAATGTAGTTTTTATCTGTAAAGCAAAATATTTTATAAAAACAAAAAAATACTTCTTAAAAAATGATATTTCAAATAAAAAGTAAACAATTTTATTTGTATTTAAAATCAATAGATAATAGGTTGATATTTTACACATTAAATGCATACAAATGTTGCAGTATGTGAATTGTATTTTTATACAAAATAGTAAATATCCTACCGAAGTGGTTGGATGAAGTTTACGTATGACGACACAGAGTAGTTTATCTTGTTTAAGCTGATATGTGTGAAATTCCGCTTCTTGTTCTTTTAAAAAGTGAAGAAGTGCTCTGTAGGATTCGGGATTCGATGTTTGAATTTTTAAACGGTCAGCAGTCGTTTTACAGAAGAAATTATCTACACCAATTATTTCAATTAAAGCTGTACATAGGTCTAAGTAGTTATCCACGCTCCTTACAAAAAAAGAAGGCGGTGGTTTGAAAACTTCGTTTGAGATATCATTATTTTGTTCGAAAGGCAGCTGTTGCGAAGACGAGTTTAGGTCAGGCACATCAACTTGATTTAGGATTTCAAATCGATTTGTTGATTTAAACAGTTTGGTTTTTTTTTTTATAATATTTTGCGATTTATTATTGACCTGATCGCTTGACGATGAAGTTTGAGATGATGAAGAGAGATTTCTTTTACCATGACTTGTAACAAAAGTAAAATTGTCATTTGGATTTATATTTGAAGTTGCGTCATCATATTTGGAATTAGAAGCGTGAGGGATTGAATTATTTGGCTGACTGGATGTTGTTGTTTTGCGTTTACTGGCTTGCTGATTAGCTAAATCCAGCGCGACGGTAGTGGCGCGAAGCTAAGTAAAAAAAAAAGCGAAGCGGTCACTACCGTAGTATATTACACGAGCCAGAGTTTGCCCATTGAATGTGTGTAAATTTGCCCGTTTTTCATTAGCCAGGCCTACAGACCTAATTAATGAACGGATTGGTCTGTTTGTGGTATCAATAGATCGGGCATGATTTGTAGATTATACCTTTGTCATTTTCGAAAAAATTGGTTGAATAATAACGAATATATAAGCAAAAAAGTCAAGTAGAAGCAAAAAGATATTGTGCTCGACCGTTTTTAGTTATTACGTTTCACGCAGCAGCGCACGATACCGTATTATCCCCTCTATTCCGTATACGTTTTCGTCGCGGTCGTACACTGGGATGCGGTTGCGACTTGCGGTTTTCGCCGTTGCCCGGCGCCCGCGTCTTCGCTTATCGTATTCGTTATTTCTGTTATCGACATTCATGTTTCTGGTGACGTTCAATGTAGTCGTGTAGATCTGTTTATTCGCCGCCGCCGCGCAAACCACGTTTTCTTTGTTGTCTGTTGTCTCGATTAATCGTTTGTTACAGTGCTGTAGTAGGCCGTACTTTAGTTTATAGTTACTATACTTTATTTCTAAAATGGTTTCTAAGACATACAAGCAGAAGTTACGAAAAAGGAGAAATTATTTTGAAAAAAAAACAACTAGTGTGGCTGTGAGCCCAGTGTGTATGGATGAACGTTTAATAAAAAATTCGATCACCATAACCACAAAAAAAATGTCTAAGAAATCAAAAAAAAATATTTCCATTTTATGGAAGCGTAGAAAAGTGGACTTATGCATAAATTAAATATACCACTGTATAAGTCTAGAATTGTTATAGATAGGATTTTGAAATGGGTGTTTAAATTAAGAAAACAAAACGTTGTTATTTATCAAAAGACATTTAAAAAACTAAAAAAACTAAAAAAAGTAATAAATAAGAACATTAACTATACTGCTAGTATTCCAGATATTAATGATGAACTAAACTACAATTTTCTTAAATTTATCTTAGGGCAATCTTATCATTCCAAGTATACAGAACCATTCTACATAGATACAGTTTACAAGCCATTGAGTTCTATGAATAAAATTAAACTTGAAATAAATGAAAATGGTAAAATAATGAATTTATTTCAGCCATTTAACATGGAACTTCCAGAACTATCTTGGTATTCTAATGAGATGTTATGTAACTTAAATTATACATATGCTATTCCAAAAGTTATTAAAATAGTTAAGCATCTATTAAGTACACCAATAACTGATTTTCCCAACATAATTAAAAATATTGACTTATGTACTAGCCAGGCACGACAGAGCTATAAACTTGGGCACACTTTGTCTTGTTACATTGATTTCAACTGTTCTTCATTTTATATTTT
>NC_042493.1:76959704-76959776 GCF_005508785.2 Acyrthosiphon pisum
TAAATTTAAGTTAACTTTTTTTTACTTAGCAATTTTTTATACGGAGTTCGACGAAGTGTTTTTGTTGGGATT
>NC_042493.1:76959876-76961895 GCF_005508785.2 Acyrthosiphon pisum
TAGTTTATTAATAATTATAATAAAGGTACATTTTATATTATAATCCATATTGCTAAAAATTGCACAGGTATACATTTTTTGGGGGTCCCTTAAAAAACTGATCCATGGGCCTTTGGTGTGGCAGGCCGATACTGCCTATAACCTACGTGTTTTAGTGTTTAAGAAGTGTTTAGGCAAGAAAAAGCGGACGTTATATTATTGTACGTTGGGTATACCGTATACGTGTTTGGCTGAGCCACATTAATGGGGAACAAGGAAAACATAACTTAATAATTGCTTACCTTATCACCATGTTTTACATTTTAATATTTTGAATTATTTAAATGCCTTTGGTCTTTATTATTTAAACGACCTAAAATAGTTGTATATATATTTGTATTTGAGTAACAACTATATTTTAATAATATAAGTATTATAGTAGGTATAATTATATAATAATATACCAAGTATAAGTAGTTATTGCCCTACAGGCTCAACTAAATTCTTAAACTATAAGTCGTATAGTTTCAGACGGTTAAGATATCAGATGTCATTGTAGTAGTTGTCTATTCATAATTGGAAGGCCAATGGATTGTCTTGGTGATCTAGCGTGCCCAAAATCATACCTTTCTATTTTCAGAAGATTCATTTTTCGAACAAACCAAATATTACTTATTATGATATGAATATAGACAAGTAATAAAAAAATAAAAGTTGTATACAAAATATGCAAGCCCGGATTAAGGGGGGGTCCAGGGGCCTCGATAGTTAGAATTTATTTAGGGGCCTCAGATTTGTCCATCACTTTTTTCATTATAGCCTATAACACTGCATAAATCACCTAAAAAAATCGATGATTATAACGTAGTTCCATATCTAACCTATAAACTGCTGATATATAACGATTCTACCTTAGAGATTTATTACGTTCGAAGTCACCATATTAGACCTTTTAGTATTCTATGAACTGTTCCTATATAATCCTACGATTAATATGCACTATTATATACACGGTGGACAGTATTAAGTTTGGTGGAAATAAATTATTAACAAGTTGATTATTGGTGAGTAGTACAAGATAAATAATAAAGCTCATACCAGATGTTCAAATGACTCAATATAGATACATACGAGTATGAATGCATTTATTTAAATGCCAAAAATTATATCGTAGTGGACACTGGCTTGGATGTTGTGTTTTGAGGCTCCTTTGGAACTTAGTGGCTTCCTTCGGCGGACTGTCTTCCGTTGACAGACTGGCGATCTGGGCAGGGCCGGTTCCAGAGACTTGGTTGGGGGGCCTAATAGTTATAATTTTCACAAAACTTATAATAACAAATACAAAACAACATTTTTTAGAAATATATTATATTAAATATATTTTTAGAAATACGGGTTTTGGGCCTTGGGGGCGGCCCCTAGGGCCCCCCTGGAACCACCCCTTGATCTGGGCTGCTGTCGGTGGAACTCGTAGGCTTTAATACACTCATAACCGAATGAACGCTAAAGATTTGTAATGAGGGGAAGAGAGGTAACGCTATATAATATTAATTAAATAATAAGATAAAGTTTTAAGGTAATCACGTGGCTTTGTATTTTAAAAGTTACCATTATTGAGAAAATAATAATAATATAACAAAATTACAGTAAATAATAATAATAATAATGGGAGAGACATTTTACAATTTTTATAATAAAATAATAATATTGTCAGCACATGGCAAGGTGCAATTAATGATGAAATAATTAAGTTCTTTTATATGAATAATAATATAATTAATGACATATTAAATGACAGGAAAATTAATAATAAAGGATTAGCTAGTAGCAAGACATATTTTATTGTGGAACATAGTTGCAGCTGGTTGTCATAGCGTCGTCTTAGCTCATTGTCGTGTATATACTGTCGTACCCACAGATATGTATAACAACTAGATACCCGAATTCTTCTTATCAATGGCGCTGGCAGCCATTTACAACTTGGGCAAAATAGTATTATCAGTATATATGTATATGTTACGGGCAAAGTAGAAAATTGGG
>NC_042493.1:76961945-76966028 GCF_005508785.2 Acyrthosiphon pisum
CAGTATATAATATATTGGTTATGTATATACAGTGTTGGGGAGTAACTTAACTTAAGTTACAAATTACTGTAACGAAATTACTTTTTAAGTAGTTTGATGGTAATTTAATTATATTTTATTATAAGTAATTTATATGTAATTTAAGTTACTTTTTTGTAGTAATTATTACTAAATTACTCGCTACTTTTTTTGGTATAATACATTTTATTAAAACGTATTGATAATATTATGTGTAAATATTAAAATATATCATATTATAACTTATAAGTTATAAGTACAATTTTCTGAACTGTGATATTTTTGCTATAGCTATTGACTATTTGTCATTTGACGATAAAGTGTTACTTTTTGAATGGAATTATTATCTTTATTCTGTGTTGTATGGTCGCGGACGGCTATTCGTGTCAGCGTCTGTGCGTACAGCGGCGTTGTCAGTGGCGGATACAAGCAAGCCCGGATTAAGCGAGGGGGCAGATGGGGCCATGGCCGCCGGGCCTCGTTTAATTGGAATTTATTTAGGGGCCTCATATTTTTCTATTACTTCTTTCGTTATAGGCTATACATTGCATAAATCACTTAAAATAAATCGACGATTAATCTGCTGACGACATTAGTTTCAATTACCTATGTCAAATAAACCTATTATAATAATAATAATAAACAAGAAAATTTGACTGCGCTTATGATATTGGCATCAGAAAACGACATTCTTTAAAAAATTCATAATGAAATCAATCTATTAATAAATTTGTCAAACAAAAGCGAGGAAAAAAAAACTTGTAAATTATAAATTATAAATAAAGTGATCCATTATTTCTTATTTATTACTATGTGTACTTATATATATTTATTATAATAGGCAGGTATATAATAATTAATAATATATTCATTTTTTTTCGTACATGGGCCTTTATTCAAAACTTTGGCCCCTGGGCCTCAAAATGTCTTAATCCGGGCTTGGTCCCCCCTTGGGCTGTCTTTTAACGTTATTTTTTATCATTATGTTTGGCTAATCCAAAAGATTATCCAATTTTTGAAAATTCACCACCCCTCCCCTTTGGACGACTTCTGGATCCACTACTGAGCGTTGTTGGAACTATAATTAATAATAATAATAGTGTATAAGGCTTATATTCATATTGCTTATTGTCATATTGACAACATGGTTATTAAGCTACACTGATATTTAAAAAAAAAGTAACTTCTATTGTAATTGAGTTACTTTTTAAACTCAAAAGTACTGTAACTTGACCAAATAAAAAAAAGTAACTTAAAAATAACTTGTTACAATTTTGATAAAGAATTAGTAATGTAACTTAATTACCCAAAATAAGTAACTTCCCCAACACTGTGTATATATATATAGTGTATATATTGGTTATTTATTTATCGTGGTAAATGTGCGTAATTAATTTATATTTACTAAATTATATAATAGTTTATTAATGATTATAATAAAGGTACATTTTATATTATAATCCATATTGCTAAAAATTGCATAGGTATACATTTTTTGGGGGTACCTTAAAAAACTGATCCATGTGCCTTTGGTGTGCCAGGCCGACACTGCCTATAGCCTACGTGTTTTAGTATTTAAGAAGTGTTTAGGCAAGAAAAAGCAGACGTTCTATTATTGTACGTTGGGTATACCGTATACGTGTTTGGTTGAGCGACATTAATGGGGACAAGGAAAACATAACTCAATAATTGCTTATCTTATAACCATGTTTTACATTTTAAAATTTTGAATTATTTAAATGCCTTTGGTCTTTATTATTTAAACGACCTAAAATAGTTGTATATATATTTTTATATGAGTAACAACTATATTTTAATAATATAAGTATTATAGTAGGTATAATTGTATAATAATATACCAAGTATAAGTGGTTATTGCCCTACAGGCTCAACTAAATTCTTAAACTATAAGTCGTATAGTTTCAGACGGTTAAGATATCAGATGTCGTTGTAGTAGTTGTCTATTCATAATTGGACAACCAATGGATTGTCTTGGTGATCTAGCGTGCCCAAAATCATACCTTTCTATTTTCAGAAGATTCATTTTTCGAACAAACCAAATATTACTTATTATGATATGAATATAGACAAGTAATAAAAAAATAAAAGTTGTATACAAAATATGCAAGCCCGGATTAAGGGGGGGTCCAGGGGCCTCGATAGTTAGAATTTATTTAGGGGCCTCAGATTTGTCCATCACTTTTTTCATTATAGCCTATAACACTGCATAAATCACCTAAAAAAATCGATGATTATAACGTAGTTCCATATCTAACCTATAAACTGCTGATATATAACGATTCTACCTTAGAGATTTATTACGTTCGAAGTCACCATATTAGACCTTTTAGTATTCTATGAACTGTTCCTATATAATCCTACGATTAATATGCACTATTATATACACGGTGGACAGTATTAAGTTTGGTGGAAATAAATTATTAACAAGTTGATTATTGGTGAGTAGTACAAGATAAATAATAAAGCTCATACCAGATGTTCAAATGACTCAATATAGATACATACGAGTATGAATGCATTTATTTAAATGCCAAAAATTATATCGTAGTGGACACTGGCTTGGATGTTGTGTTTTGAGGCTCCTTTGGAACTTAGTGGCTTCCTTCGGCGGACTGTCTTCCGTTGACAGACTGGCGATCTGGGCAGGGCCGGTTCCAGAGACTTGGTTGGGGGGCCTAATAGTTATAATTTTCACAAAACTTATAATAACAAATACAAAACAACATTTTTTAGAAATATATTATATTAAATATATTTTTAGAAATACGGGTTTTGGGCCTTGGGGGCGGCCCCTAGGGCCCCCCTGGAACCACCCCTTGATCTGGGCTGCTGTCGGTGGAACTCGTAGGCTTTAATACACTCATAACCGAATGAACGCTAAAGATTTGTAATGAGGGGAAGAGAGGTAACGCTATATAATATTAATTAAATAATAAGATAAAGTTTTAAGGTAATCACGTGGCTTTGTATTTTAAAAGTTACCATTATTGAGAAAATAATAATAATATAACAAAATTACAGTAAATAATAATAATAATAATGGGAGAGACATTTTACAATTTTTATAATAAAATAATAATATTGTCAGCACATGGCAAGGTGCAATTAATGATGAAATAATTAAGTTCTTTTATATGAATAATAATATAATTAATGACATATTAAATGACAGGAAAATTAATAATAAAGGATTAGCTAGTAGCAAGACATATTTTATTGTGGAACATAGTTGCAGCTGGTTGTCATAGCGTCGTCTTAGCTCATTGTCGTGTATATACTGTCGTACCCACAGATATGTATAACAACTAGATACCCGAATTCTTCTTATCAATGGCGCTGGCAGCCATTTACAACTTGGGCAAAATAGTATTATCAGTATATATGTATATGTTACGGGCAAAGTAGAAAATTGGGCATTGTGCACAGTGCCCGTTTTTCGAGGGCAAAGTTGGAATAAGTTAACATTGTCCGGGCATTGTATACAGTGCCCATTTAGATTTGGGCACTATACAATATTGAATATATTAAAAATAAATAAAACATTTTTTAATAATCATAAAAAAACTTGAAATAGACGCTTCAGATATTAGTTGCCTTTTAATATTTTTTAAATCTATTATCAAGTATGGAACCTCTTAACAGAAAAATTCATATTTTTATCCAAAGGTGGTTTGACATGAACAAGATGAATTATATTATTTACTTAATTACCTACTTAATTACTACTAAAAAGTTATCTTAAGCACGTGAGATACCATTATATTACTTTATTTATACACACATACACAACTATTATAATTTGAGTTACAAATTTGATCAATTTTTTTTTGCATTTACACCGATTTGTATTACAATATAATAATACAGTAGTAATGGCAGACTACGTCGTGACAATATAATCATTCGATTTCGAATAGGTAGGGGTTTTATGATTAGATAATTAAATATTATCTAGATGAACCTATACTGTTTGCAATTATGTGATGTAACTATGTGATCACTTTGTCGTTGAAATTACGGATCAGTTCGTATTATCGGCAGCCG
>NC_042493.1:76966078-76997174 GCF_005508785.2 Acyrthosiphon pisum
CCCGGATTAAGGGGGGGTCCAGGGGCCTCGATAGTTAGAATTTATTTAGGGGCCTCAGATTTGTCCATCACTTTTTTCATTATAGGCTATAACACTGCACAAATCACCTAAAAAAATCGATGATTATTTAGCGAGTAAAAGAGCTTGTAGATTATTATTTATAAATAAAGTGATACATTATTCATTATTTATTGCTATGTAACTTGTGAGTATGATATATATATATATAATATACGTGTCTCTTTCACCGAGCTTTACGTTCCTAATTCCGATAAGTTGACTGATATAGGTACGTTACCTGGTTATGTAGTTGTATTCGTGGATACGGGGTTGAGTTCAATGTTCGAAGTCACGCGGCATATATACGTAGGTATATAATACGTATTTTGATTTGTACATATTTAATACTTAATATTAGGGATCAAAATGCCGGAAAAATTCGGGAACATTTCGGAAAAAAAACCGTTTTTTTCCCAGAGTTTCAGAAAACGAGGAAAAATTGGAGAATATATTAAAATAATACATTTCCGAAAAAACCGAAGTTTTCGGAGTTTAAAAAAACCAAATTCTTAAAAAATTAAAAAATTGTATTTATGCTTAAAAATTAAAATAATCTATGTAAAAAAAACCCATTTATAAAAATAGATAAGGAAACCTGTCATTGTCATTCACTTTTGCCAATACGGTTATAAATGTATTATTGTATTAAAATTTAAAAATATTAATACAGATATTTCAATATTTATTCTAAAAATAACGTAGTTCCATATCTAACCTGTGAACTGCTGATATATAACGATTCTACACCTTAGAGATTTATCATGTTCGAAGTCACCATATAAGACCTTTTAGTATTCTATGAACTGTTCCTATATAATCCTACGATTAATATGTACTATTATATACATGGTGGACATTATTAAGTTTGATGGAAATAAATAATTAACAAGTTGATTTGGTGAGTAGTACAAGATAAATAATAAAGTTCATACCAGATGTTCAAATGACTCAATATACATAAGAGTATGAATGCATTTATTTAAATGCCAAAAATTATATCGTAGTGCACACTGGCTTGGATGTTGTGTCTTGAGGCTCCTTTGGAAATCAGTGGCTTCCTTCGGCGGACTGTCTTCCGTTGACAGACTTCCGATCTGGGCTGCTGTCGGTGGAACTCGTAGGCTTTAATACACGCATAAGCGAATGATCCTCTAAAGATTTGTAATGAGGGGAAGAGAGGTAACGCTATATAATATTTATTAAATAATAAGATAAAGTTTTAAGGTAATCACGTGGCTTTGTATTTTAAAAGTTACCATTATTGAGTAAATAATAATAACATAACAGAATTACAGTAAATAATAATAATAATGGGAGAGACATTTTACAATTTTTATAATAAAATAATAATAATATTGTCAGCACATGGCAAGGTGCAATTAATGATGAAATAGTAAAGTTCTTTTATAGAAATAATAATATAGTTAATGGCATATTAAATGACAGGAAAAATTAAAAATAAAGAATTAGCTAGTCGCAAGACATATTTTATTGTGGAACATAGTTGCAGCTGGTTGTCATAGCGTCGTCTTAACTCATTGTCGTGTATATACGGTCGTACCTCACTAAAACTAAAGCACTAAGTTATCGGCTTAGACTATTTGACTATACGGCTCTGTATGCGTGATACTACAATAGACCAAAAAAACAAATTTACACTCTTTAAAAAAAAACTTAACCGTAAAATATAACTATAATAAAGCAAATAAAACTCTCTTCTTAATACTACGGGAAGTAATCTATGTAAATCTAACATTTTTTATTAGTAGTAATTATATAATAATATACCGTTTTTACAGGTCTCTGCCAAATCAATTTCGTTTTCTGCGGTGGCTGTAATCAGGGGCTATAGTGTCAATAAATTATTATGAAATTATATTAATACGAATTATTACGAATGTAAAATTTATTTCATAAAGAAGAACAGATGTTGATTAATATTATGTTAATATAAATAATATCAATACTGCCTACTATTACTACTACTATTACTAATACTACTACTATTAATACTCAGTGAAACATTAATACACGAACGACACGATCTGTTGTATCTGTATGCTCCGTGCTGTGAGTCCATGTGCGTATAATATGATATACGCGGTTTCGCCACCTATAAAGTGTTGAAAATTGAATAGTATATTATAATCTGATTCCAAAAATATAAGCTCTGAAGTACGTTTATTATGGCTTAGTAGATATTTATATTAATTAGTATGTATATACGGTGTGTATAGTAGTAATATAATTGACATTAATAATTGTGCCTAATATATTATATTATATTTTATAATAACATATAATGTACCCATACCTAATATTGTAGTCGTTGTCTGTGGGCAGTGTTACTAATTTCACGGTACATACAAAATATTTTACGTACCTAGTATTCAACCTAGTATAATATACAATATAATAATTATTACATATTGTGATATTGTGTGTATAGATTAAAAAAATTCGTATAAGACAGTATACGCAGACATACGCTGTAATTAAATGTTTACAACAATAATACTATATTACTATAGGTTATATAGGTAATACTTCTTTTATAAATTGTCGTGTTTTTTTCTGCTACTAAAGCCGATCAGAAGTAACTATGTAGGAACCTATATAAATTAACACAACAGCCAAAAATAAATCATGAAAAATGGAGAAATATCTAGATGCTCTCTCTCTATCCCTGTGTATGTATCACCCTTCAGACATGTATATATGACGCAAGACAGATTTTCAACCTTGTAATTTCATTGGGCGCATTGGAAAAAAGGTGCAGACTTTGAAAAAGAAAAACGTTTAAATTGACGACCTGATGTAGTTTTTATCATTAGTCTTATATTTATATAATTAGTCTCGAACTACTGGTTTGGATAAATTTAACTTCTTAATGATATATTTTTAAGTTTTTTTTTAAAATTTAAAACATCGTAATAACCAACTCATATCGCTAACTGTGAATAAAGATTTTAGCAATAAGAACTAACAACACATCATGTAGGTGCTCATGTAAATAGACAAATACAATTTACACTATGATATATTTATTTAAGGAAATAGCGTTAGGGTAATCACGATTGAAGTCACGCTTTATATATATGTATATATAATATTATTATAATACAATTGAAAATAGGTACAAATTTAAATACCTATGATATAAAACATACCAGTTACCATCAATGTTTTACCAATTTAGGTGTTCATTACATGTAAAAGACTAATTTACTAAATTATTATTCTGTTAAGAACTATGTATATATAAATATTATTTTTTGAATTATTATTGTTATAATTTTATTTAATCTCGAGCCGAGGTATAATATTTAAACGTGGAAACGTGATTTTAGGGATATTAAGATTTATTTAAGCATTGAAAAAAACACTCTTTTAAACGCTTTTTTATGATTAATTCTAAAATGTCCCTATAATGCTAACATTGTATTCACCATAGATGTTAAAATTATTGATGTATTTTATGAACTTAATTAGTTGTCACGTGAATAGTCTTTTTTCCAATTTATCTATCGTTGGCTTTTAAGTGAGCCTTTAATTTTTAAACAAACTTTTCTATACCATGTAATAATAATAATTCATATTATGTAGTTTTATGTAAGTCTCAATACACTTTATGTGAATTTTAAGTAACTGATTTAATTGTATTTTTTTATGTTAAATGTCGTATAGTCACTTGTACAGACCGAATACTTAAGAAATGATCAAGTACCTATGCCCGGACGCCGAAAATATTTCGTGTAAATTGTGTATGTGCTGTAGTGATGTTGGAAGTTCAATCAGCAGCGGGTTGCCATGCAAATACCGACGATCTGTGATACGAATACGTATAATAATGACGTATATGTGTATAATATATACCTACATCTATAGACATATATCTATATATGTCATCGCGTACTTAATGCTGAAATGGACAAATAAGTAACTCTGATAAAAAAAAATTTCAACTACAATGGGATATAATTGTGTAATATTACTTTAATATGAAATAGTAGATTATACAATAACATTAATTAGTCAACGTAAAAATAAGTCAATAATAACAAGTCTAACTTATAGACTTCTAGAAATAATAAAAACAAGACCTTTTGGTCCAACAGGTAAAACAATATTATGTACAATAATTAAACTATGGATAAATTGCCAGTTTGGCATAACCAATAATAACAAATATAAATATGTAAAATAACAATACCTAGAATAAATAAAATTCATAGCGTAGTGGAGTACAGCTGGTATAATAATTTGATAATTTACATTCAACAATAATACAATTTTAGATAAAATAATAAATAATAAATATAAATCACTGGCCATTCGAGCCAGAATATAGTTCAAATAATAATTAAACATAACCCTAACACAAAACAATAGTAATGTAACAATACAGAATCTGATTTCAATGGCAATCGCACTTACGACAATATTATAACATAATTATTTGAAATAACCCGACGATTAGTGATTGTTATATCAATATAATTATTTAGTTAAAGTATAACTAATACATTTTATTTTTTTTGGTGTGATCCATATAATATGTAAAATCATATAAAATCAAAACATAGGTATAATGAAATTTAAAAGAAATGTTTTGTTTAAAAATCTTAACTAGTCTTTTACCTTAACTCATAATAATAAAATATATAATAATATTATCATTACAAAATGCTACCTGAGATATATTATATACGTTCAAGTTTATTATAACAATAGCACTTAGTTGTAATTATTTTTTAAAGTTGTTTTGATTTGATATAATCTTTCAGATATAGCGGGTCTCACTAGAAAAAAAACAGCCGAGTTTGTTTCTAATAAATATTTAAAATTTTGTATCGACTCGCTACTATATTAATGAGCAAAATAAAACACACATGTCTATAGTGTATAAAAAATCGAATTTTCCCTATATATGATGACTATTTAGTCATGTACCATAAATATTATCAAGTTGTTTTCAAATTGTCTCGGTTATTTAGTATATATATATATATAAATAATTAATGAAGGATACAAAGTCACAGCGATTCACAAATTTATCGGTCTGCGTAATCGTAATTAAGTAATCCAACGTGTCAAAAAAAAAAAAAAACATGTACATGTCTGTCATTTTTACAATAAGCAATTTAACAACCAGCTACTTAGTTTTTTTCAAAGCCCTTAGGTAATACAATAAAAAGACGAAGATAAATAATGTAATGGTAATCGTTTAGCTACAAAAAACAACCGATTTTTAAACCTCTGTGTGCGCTTTCGCGCATATCTGTGTGTGTGTGCATGAATGTTTCTACAGTTTGCGTCTTAAATGATTGACCGTACAAAACATCTACAGTTCACTACTGTCAGATCACAGACAATTACAATCAATTTGCAACGAAATTACTAAAATAAATAAAAAAAGTGAGTGGTGTCATGGGACGCCCGGTAGAAGTTTCCGAATTTCTTTTCCAATAAATATTATAAATTACAAATACATTTTAGTGGAACCATTAAAAAAAAAAAAGTAAATGTCAATATGTAAATGTATTTAAGTATTTAATGAATTTAAGTAGGTTAATGTGAAAATGAATAAAAATAATAATTATTATTATTAATATTTAATTACTATTGTATTAAAAATATTCAATAATCGAAATTACAGGCCTGTAATATGATACGTTTGTTTATGATGTAATTATCTTGAAAATACTGCATCAATAATAGTGGTGTCATCTCTCGTTGTAGATACTGCTAAATTATTTATCAAATGTCAATTGAATGTATCCATAAGGACAGTTTTTAATGTCTCTGATTTCTTATCATTAAATCGTTATAATTTATAATAATTATAAATGCCTAATATTCAGATCTTATTACGCTCTTTCAAATTCTCACGTTAAACCCGTTTTCTATTACCTATATAGTCTATACCAAACGGGACGCACAAAATAATATAATCACGGCAAAGGTGAAGCACTACCTACCTATATAGGGATATACTACATGCAACAATCAGATTATTCTACAAAAACAATTTCATGAAATAAAAATGTTTACGCGTCATGCGACGAGGTTATAATATGTATAAGATGTAATCAAAAGCTTATTTTTTATAAGGACCGTGGTATAGATTTCAGTGTCTGGTTGTGCAGGGAATACGCGTAATATTATGCACGCCCAGCAATTTTGGGAATTTCCACTTAACCACCCGCCACTTTTAGGGATTTTCACTTTACATATACTTATATATATATTTTATTAATTAAAACAAGTATAAATGCATAATATACGTAGTGTAGTGATATATTATCAATATACGCAATATATTTAATATAACCAATCTATCGCGGACCGTCACTCCAACTTACCGCTCCCACTTTTTTTTTTTGTTGTTCCATTGTTTTCACAATTAACAAATTCAAATCAGTCTTAAAAAGTATTATCGCATTATAACTAGATCGATCAATATGATGGAATAAAAATTGAATGTTTTGGCGAAGATAACTGTTTATTACTTTATAAATTATATAGTATTTCGTCAGGAATGTTTTTTCCAGCCAGTCCGCTTCGTGTCATAAAAAACTTCGTTTCAATTATCATTGAAATATGTACTCGTTCTAAAACATGTAATGAAATACGCTACTCAAATACTTACACTTTTCCATTAAAAAAATAAAGCAGTATATTATAATTTTACAATATAGGTCATCTGTGTAATATGATACATTTATAAGATTATTTTTTTAATAACTCCATTAGTTAATGGATTTTATATATAACAAAAGATGTTGTTAAAATGTTTTTTATTTGATAAAATAATAATAAAAACAAATTTAATGTATTATTATTTATGAAGACATTTTGTAGATTGTAGGTATGAAGTTACGCATAATAGCATACCATTTATTTGGCACGTATTATAATCATGCGTGCTGATTGTTCAACTGTAAATAATCATTATTATTTATTAATGTACTTATTATCGTGTTATAAATCATGTTTATTTATGTTACACTATGATCACAATAGTCAATAGAGTATAGATATAATTATCCATATGATATATCGTTGTTTTAACTTTTAAAAACTATAAATTCGTCAAAATTTGAACTATAAGACCTCATAAAAATTTAAATAACTAGGTATCTTAAAATACATTTTTATTTCTAGTAACAATAATAACTTATGCATTACATTTGTTGGGTTTTTTTACCCAGAAACCATCTTAAATATTGAAAATGTTTAAGAAAGATTTAAAAGTCCATATTTTCTGGTATAAAAAGTGATAATACACAAAAAAAACACATTATTATTCATGTACATAATTTAAGTGTCAATAACTAGTGTAACAGACAAACCATAATATTATTATGCAATATGACACTTATTTAGTGCTATTTTGTTGTTGTTGGATTAATCTTATTATTATTATTTATTATTATACATTTATACATATTATTATTTTATTCACATAGTGAGTATACTAATATGACACGAGGATGTTACTAAAGTTTATTCAGCCGACCGAGTGGTAAGAGTGCTGATTTGAAATGTAATTGCACTATATGTAATAAGCTTAGTGCATATTATGAAGATTGTTAATGTCATAAAATGTCCTAGACGATTTTCTTGTAATAAACGGCAGCAGATATTAAAATGTAATAACAATAACTACGATTGGCCATAGACACGAAAAAGCATAGTGATTTGTCAAGGTCGATTCAAACCCACGGTTTGGACATATATAGGTACATAGAAAAATAAATAATGAGTATAGGTATTGCTTATAGGTATCTACATAGAAATAAAAATATTTAAAGTAATAATTTGGTTTGTACATATTCAAATAAACGAGTTATAAGTATTCAAAATACTGTATTTGAAACTTTTTTTAATACTTGTATTTGAATAATAATTATTCTAAAAGTATAATCAGAAATCAGAATACATAATATATTATACTTAAAAAGTTAAAACAATATTTGAATACGTCTTTTAGAATGTTAATTTTTCCCACTAGTTTTAGTCAGTCTTATATTTGTTGGAAATTAACGCTTAAAGTTGATATAGGTAGATAAATAGGTATAATAGACTTATAGACCATCAAAATAATAAATTAAAAAATAATTTTTGTACAGTCTTGTAGTATATATTTACTATGAAATGATCAAAAACATTTGAATTATATTTTAATAACAATACTCTCTCAAGATTTTCATCCCTCAAACTTAAAACTATACAAATTTTTCAAATTATATTCTATAGGTACAACATTTTTTGAATAAAACTAAATTTAAATAATAAAAATAATAAACAGTCTCCTATATTCGCGGTATACCTATGAAGTGTAATAACTATTACTATATTAGTATTTAAAGAAAAATACGTATATCATTTTGTAATTTTCGTTTTAAATTGATTTTCAACTTTAGTTACAATATTTAATGCTGTTTTTTTGGCAAATTTTTTTTTGGTAATTTAATTGTGTATGGTATATTAAAAATTACTATTTTGTATAAAAATACAATTCACATACTGCAACATTTGTATGCATTTAATGTGTAAAATATCAACCTATTATCTATTGATTTTAAATACAAATAAAATTGTTTAATTTCTATTTGAAATATATCTTTTTTTTAAGAAGTATTTTTTGGTTTTTATAAAATATTTTGCTTTACAGATAAAAACAACATTATAGATGACGCAATGATTATCATGTTGTATAATAAATATTGAAATTAATAGTATAATTGTATTTACATCAATTTAGACCTCCACACAAACTTGTTTATTATAATAATTGTATTATAACAATAATTGTATGAACTTAGGTATTGTTAATACAATTATTTAAATATTTATAAGGTATGATAAAAGATATTGGTTAAATGAATAATATTTAGATATTTATAATTATAAAAAAGTAATAAATAACTCGGAACTCTCTTCTATAAATCGTTGGTATTTTTTTTCTTGGCGAAAACTATCAACTTCAGTTGAGGAACTTTCAGACAGTTGATTTTCCGATGCCAGGTATGGTATGCTGAAAACCATGAGGAAGTCTGAATATGGTGGTCAGTCTTAGTAGTCTTACTTTAAAGTTGTAGCTATATAATTGAAATTTTTGGTATTTTCAGATACCTACACGCGTTTATTGCCCAAATCTAAATGTGTACAATGCCCGGACAATGTTAACTCATTCCAACTTTGCCCTCGAAATCTGTCATTGTGCAGTGTGCACAGTGCCCAATTTCTTACTTTGCCCGTAACATATATATTATAGGTATTTAAAATATATTCTGGTTGCTCATAAGCAATAGCCAATAAGCACTCCCTGAAAAAGATGGAATTGTATAATTCCTTAAAAAACCACCTAAATAACATAATACTTGATGGAAAAATGCACTTTTACAATATATTAGTCTTTTGTTCAGTAGACAGGTTAGAACAAACACAATATATATTGACCAATACCTTAACTAGGTACCGGTACCTATAGAAATTGTATATAATATATATGCGATACACATAGTATAATGTACCTAGTTTTTATTTATAATATTTAAAATAATTTAACAACAAAAACCTATAATGAAGTGTAGATTGTAGGTGCATATATCTTGGGGTGCCGTCAATGTGTGACTTCACTTTTCCGTCAATAAACTATCATCAAATTTAGCTATTGTATAACTTGTAAATACAGATTGCAAATATACTAAATTTTGTTCAATAAAAAAAAAGGTATAAGTATACTTGTATATTATATACCTAATACTAATATTACATTATATTATGACTTTATATAGATACCTTATATTTAATGTCTTAATATAAATTATTTAAATCAGTAATCATATAGTTTATAATGGTGCGATATGGTAGCATGTATATGCAAGTATAGGTACCTATAGATGTATATATAGTTTATAATAATTATATTATATATTATAATGTTTTATATTATATAGACTCTCTAGTTTGCATTGTGTATCTTAATACATCTATGTGTAAGTATATAATATAATATATCATAGAAATATATAAATTACAAAAATTAGTACAAATACTTAATTCACAAATTACAATATAGTAGGTATACCTATACTTAAAATTTATATGATAATTTATTTAACTCATTGAGTGATATATTAAATAAATCAATATTACAGATAGAATTACCAACCAACATAAGTTTATTCACAAGTGAGAGCATATTGTACGCACTAGAACCAAATAAAAGGATAAATTAAGATTTATTCCTATAAAATTAAATTAATTAATTTTAAAATTTAAACGCTCTATTCCTTATTAGTTTAAGGCAATCCATGTGATTATTGAGTATATTAAATAAGAGTAATATTTGAAATATTTGTTATATTTTATTTAATGGAATGATATTAATTAAATGTCTTATATTATCATACAGGGTATGAGGAAGGTTTTGATCCACATTTATAGCTTAAATATAATTTGAACAAAACTTAAACACTGCATGATATGTGCATATGATATTGGGAGATACTATCCGAATGCCAAATTAAAGACAAACTTGTTTTAATACATAAGGGAATCTTACTGTTTGGCTAACTCGACATTTTTTAAATTCAGATAGTTACCGCATTTGAAAATGTATTAATATTGGTTGATTTACGAAACGATTAACAACATACTACTACTTTAATTTATAAAATATTATGAGAAATATCATAATAATATAATGTAAAATAATGAAATACAATACAAATTGTATTGTAATGTAAATATTTAATAGGTAATCAAAACGTCAAAATGTTAAACCAGTAAAATTACTTTTACCGGTAAATTGGTTATATTTAGATGTCATTGCACCCAAATAATACCAGATACTCCTGCAGTACTCAGAAGACGGAGTCGCATTCTTTCTTTCTACGCATTATAATAAAAATGCATAGGTAGGTAGGTATTTCATGTAAAAAACCGACTGAGTCGTTTTATTTCTTTCTATATTATAATAGTAATAATCGTACTCTCTCACAAATAATTACATACACAATAGTACCTACTGTTCGTATACACTGACACACACGTCATGGCACACGCACGCGTATTAATTTTAAAATGTTTAAAGTGTTAAAATAATAAAAAATTGCCACACAATTATATTTTATTCCAAAAAAAACTAAAACGCTGGCAAGAGTTACAAGTTGAAGTTCTCACGCCTCAACGTTTAACGTTCCCGTACCGACTCTATATACCTATATCATACATTTAAGAGGACGCTATGCATGCGTTTGATTTCTCCGTCTAACAAACGTATACGCCATAGCCCATAGGAAATTGTCATTCAATATAGTTTCAAAACTGTACCTACAGTTAGTTTTGATATTAGAGTGAATGGACTTATTATCTAACTTTTAGGTGGGAACATATATTATCTTATCGCGTCGGCAGTTTTTCGATATTTTAAATTTTAATCAAGATAATAGGGGTATGTGAAATATCACAAATTAAAAATGCTCATATATTGCTTGATAATTAAAATATCGAATAAGCTCTGCACGTCATAATGTCCTTAGGTACTTTACCTATTTAAAATTTTGATAATAATATATTATATAGGTCAATAAAATGGCTCACTCAGGGGCGTCATTTCAACTTTTTTTTTGTTGGTGCCAAAATGTCTGCAGGCCATTCAAATTTTTACCAGGCCACAGAAAACATTTTTTTTTTTTTTTTTTTGGTGGGGGGTCAAATGGGGATAAAAATTATACAAGATTTTTATTTAATATGTCACTTATATTGGTATGAAAATATTACAATATTGTTACTATTTTTGAAGAACTGTGTGTAGGTACTTTTAATGTATTTATTTTATATTGTGGATACCGGTGTTACAGTGGTATTTAAACTTGGTAAATACATTTATGAGTATAAAACACCTTAATAATAAAATAGTAAAAACCTAATCAACACATTTTTTCCCTGTGCATAATCAAAATATATAATATAGCCAGCTTAACAAAACCAGAAATGTATTTTATGGGTACCATTCTTCACAATGTTTTGTTATAATTTTATCAATTATAATATTGTAGGACCTCTAAACCACATCAAACATTCTTGGAAATTAAACATTATAGTACAATACATTTTTTTTTTAATACTGAAAAAATATAGGCTATATAACATAAAACACTTAGGTATAATCGGTACCTACTTATATTTATTGATGGCAGGCCAAAGAAGGCGTTTTAAAAAAAAATTTGGTGCAAATGTACACCCTGCACCCCCCTAAATTACGCCCCTGGGCTCACTCGCGATTTTAAATTTATTTTCAATATAGTTTTTAGACAATCAACTCGTCAACTCGATATGCAAATTTAATAAAAGTGTTGTGGGTCACTGCCACAATATATTCTTTCCTCGTCGGTCTTTACCAGGGTCTTTCTCTATCAAACCCCCTGTAAAAACCATATACGATAAAATAATTGAACAACACATTTGAATCTAATTTGGTGGCCGGTGGGTCATAATAGGTATTTCTATCTTAAAGTAATATATAACGTATTATTATACCGAGGTTTCACTTTAAGGCTTAAAGTTTAAGCTTAGGTACCTACCTATACGTTAAATATTAGATGTGAACGTATAAACTACGACAAATTGTGCTGAAAAATGCTGATAACTCATTTAATAAGAAAAATCATTGGTATCGAAGACAATGATTGAAAAAAAATCCAAATGGTTTTGATTTAAAATTATAATATTGGCTATACAATATATTATATAAGTTTAGGTAATAAGTAATAAGTAATAATATATGTAATTGCTTTTACAGGATGTATAACTTATAAGAGTACTGATAAGATTTGGGATTGGAGTAGCTGAGTATATATATATATATTACAAAGTAAAAATATAAAATGTATTATATACAAAGTATACTTATTCGATTTAATTTATTTCTACCAACAATTTTACTAAAAAAAGAGCATTTTCGATTGACTTTTTTTTTTAAATTTATCATTATAATTTATTAACTAGATAAAGAAAAATAAAAACAGTAATATAAGGGTTGTCTTCAGGTGTGGGGTTCGAATCCACGCTCCCGTTTGGGAACCAGAGCTTAAATCTGGCGCTTTAGACCCCTCGGCCAACCTGACTAGGTACATGAAAAAATATCTACAGGCTAATCAAATTAAATTTTTATGAACGTTTGAAGTTCATATTTTTACAAGATTGGATATTCATTCGATGATTTCTCATGTAGTGATTTTGTTATTTTGTTAAGATAATGTAAATAACCTATTGCCATGTTAAATAGATTTCAAATTATCATAAACTGAAAATGTTATATTATACAAATCACTTGAATTAAAACCTATCTACCTATTGTTTATTATTAGGGCCGAGGACTTGTAGCATTTGCATATTTATTTTGCACAGTTACAAAAATATTTTTTGTTAATGAATATACTTTGATATAATTGTATATACTAATTAACGATATATGGCGCAATGATAGATATAATATGGTGAATCGCACATTCGCACATTTATTATTATGAAAACACTTAAACATGTTTTCGCAGTATACCTATAAATATTATAATGCTCGTATCATATTATTTTCGTCGTACAATTCGGGCAGCAGCCTATATAATACTTTCGGCAGCGACGGTCATTATGGCCATTGTGGCTATATATGTATATACTATAATATAGAGTAGGTATGTGATGATTTGTTAAAATAATTCGTGCGGACTATTTATAATAATATTATATTTTAATTGCTATTATCAACTGTGGAGAGGGGTATAAGGGCGCCAAAATATGGTTTCGCCCAGGGTGCCAATACTTTTAACGCCGGCCCTGCGTAGATACAACTATGACGAAATTCGTACTGTCACAATTCATTATATAGTACAATAATATACCTACTCGTATAGTCAGTCCTGTAAAGAATACTTTTAAAAAGTACTTGAGTAAATACTCAAATACATTTTTTTTTAAGTATTTAAAATACTACTCAAATACTTTAATTGTATAGTATTTCAAATACTCCTCAAATACTTTTCAAATACTTTTGGTTTTTAAAGTGGGTTTCTAACTATAGTAATATAAACACATAGGTAGTAGGTTGTCTGCATAATATATAAATATGCGGAACAAATGCAGTTTAGTTCCCACGCGATTATTTCGATTTTTTTTTCCCCCAAAATATGTGTTTTTATGCACTGAATACAAAAGTCTAATTCAAAAATGTTCGTATTTTTTACTTAAAAAGTTATGCCAAAAAAACTATAAAAGAGAAATTTTCAAAAATACGATAGGTATCTTCGGTAAAAACATCAAAAAAACTTTTTGATTTTTTTTTAAATTGTATATGTTTTTTATGATGGATGGAAATATGGAAATAGATTTTAATTATCGTATTTGCTGTTTAAAAAATTGAAACCAACATCTATACATTATCACAGCTCAATATCACAATATCCCTACGCCCTCGACAGTGACTACGCGTGTATCAGCACTCGTTGCTACGCTCCGCCAATCGAAAATATCCCTCGACTTGTTATACAAAACCACCTCATGTAGGTCATATTGGTCACAGATATATTAATCTACATTTTCACCAAACATTTTTTAGATAATATTATAACAAGAAAAATAACATAATTAATAGGAGACGACAATCCAATGCGAAAACGTTGGAAAGCAAAATGCATGCGTATAAATACGTAAAATCGTAAACTTTGTAAAGATATAATAATTTCCAAAATAATAATTTGCGAGAATTTTTGAATTAGACTTTTGTATTCAGTGCTTTAAAACAGTGTTTCTCAACCTTTTTACTGTGGTGACCCCCTTTTTGAATTTCAATATTTTAGCGACCCCCTACATATATTTTTTTTAAATACTATTAATAATCAATACGAAAATTACTGTGCATTGTACACAGCATAAAATAAAATACTAATGTAATTATACAACATATAATATTATAATTATTTTTAATCAACAAAATGTATACCAAATATTTACAGGTACATATAATACACACAATTTTAAATTTTAATTCGTACGCGACCCTAAATAATAACTTGGCGACCCCCAGGTTGAGGAACACTGCTTTTATACCAAATATGCCACTGCACACATAGCGGTTGAACGCGCGCGGTGAATCCGCGGAATAAATTATCGAAAACAGCAAAAAAAAGACGGTCGGTAGCTCCAAACCGCGCGCGTTTCAATCGCGGATCAACAAAATATAATGCAGCATACAGCGTTTCACACGCTCGTTTAAATCGCTACGTGTAGCGCCTGCTTACCTAAGGCATAATATTTTACATCTTAAATACACATACACACATCCCCCTTCCCTCCACCAAACTATGGTAGCTCCAGTATCACACCGCAGGTACATATTACATATAATATTATAAACATAGCAATATTATTTTAAAGGTTATTCTCACTAATTTCCTCAACAAATATTAACGTTTTTGGAATATTTTTTTTCATCATTTAAATTGTTTACTTTTTGAACGAAATTATATCTACATATTATATTTTTCTGAGAATTTCAAAATATAAATATCGGATTTCAGATTTAGATTTTTTTTTAAATTTATTAGCCTTTAATTAAGTTTAGACGAGCGGATTAATGGACAAATATTTTGCGGAAAACCCGTGAGAGCCGTTCCACATCACTTCGCTCATCCAAACTTTAAATACGTATGTAATTAAATTAATTAATTATTTAAAAACAGTTTACAGCTCCTTCAAGATTTTATAAAAGTATTAAATCATAAATGTTATGGTTTGACCTTTTTGCAATTTCATGTAAGAAAATTATTATTATGTTAAATTATTAATTGCGACGTGTATAATATTTAATAACGATAAACCTAAATTATATACCTATATTAAGATAGGTATATTATATATACATGTGTGTCACCACTTATCACTGGAACACGTGAGCAAAATTCGTGGTGACTGTGTGACTGATTAGTGCAAAAATTGATAATTAATGCTGAAATGCATGCTGGTGCACTGTATTATATTATTATAAAAAAAATAGCTTGCATAACCGACTTTTGACGCGTCGTATATAGTGTGCGGATTCGTATTTGATTACGTTGAATTCAAAAAAAGTACGTTGAATTCAAAAAGAGTACGTTGACTCCAAAAAGAAGTACGTTGACTCCAAAAAGAGTACGTTGACGTACGTCATCAAAACGGCGGCCGACGTATTTAGGCGTGGGAAGGCCCTAACAGTCGATCTGCACTGCGCGAGGCCTGTCCGGTACACCGTAGACAGTAGTGGAAACACCCACGACCGACGCGCGCCGTTCGTAGTCCTCGTGAGTTCACGCCATTGGCTGGAGCTCTCACGTGACCATATTATAGACGGAACATGCCAGACTCGCGGGAACGGGCAGTGCGGTGACTGTAAATAATTACGTCGTCGTGCCCGCATAATAATATGTTGTCTCCGTCTTACACACGTACAGTGGGGTAACCAGGGTGGGTTTTGGCTGTTTAATTTTAATTTTCATCAGACTATTATTAGTACGTATACAGGGTGATTTTTCCTACGTACCTGTCTACCTACATCTATATTCAAATCCACCTACAAACTACGTATTTTATTAAACTGAAACTATTGAATTCCTTGATTGATAGACAAAATTGATTGCATAAATTGGCTTAGTCGTTTAGTGTAGGAACCTTACCTACCTATATTATGTATAGGTGGTATAACATATTATATAAGTAATGGATTTGTTTAGGGCGAAGGGGGGTTAGCCAAAATATGTAATAAGTTAAAATAATAATTATGACTAAGTATAGTAATATTTTTTCAAAATCTCATTTCAAAAGATCATATCAATTAGCAAAACGCGTTATTGGTATAAAAATACGGTGAATCACCCGGTATTTAAGGTAGTTTGACATTTTAAACATTTTGATTCAATTATAATTAGAAATATACATAAGAAGATGTATACATACAATAATGTTTACATACATACATCCATAATATTGCAGTATACAACAAGTTATTAGCGCTTAAAATATGAAGTTATAAGTCTTTGTTTTTTTTGGTTTGAAATAATTTTCCTTACTTCACCTCTAATTTTTCTTAAGGCGCCCGGTGCCAATGTGATTTTGACCTCAAAAACATGGTTCACGGGAATAATGATCCTGCCCTGTAGAGTTAACCAAATTTGATAATTTTTTTTTTTATTAATAGAGGAGAATATTCTACAGCCCGCATCCTTTTTTCGATATTTTCATCTCAAACTTAATTTTAAGTCTTTAAAAAAAAGACAATTTTTAGCTTTTTTTATAAATTATTTTATACTATTATTTAAAATAAAATACAAAATCAGAGATCGATGCGGGCTGTAGGAAGTCTTCTTCTTTCAGATAAAAAAATAGTCATCAAAATCCGACAATTCTATAAAGCTTGAGAGTTATTCCCGTAAAGTAATTTTTTTTCGATATAATACACCCTATCAACCACCCCTAAATAGTTATCGGGTATAGTAGATTAGTGGAAAAGTCTTATAATTGAGGTAGTAACTAAAATATAAAATTCAATTTTCAAATTTTATAGAATTGTGGAAAATTTGAAAAACTGGCACCGGGACCCTTAAGCCAATATAATAGTCGATGTACAATATTGCTTATCTTCATATTATTATCGTCAAAAATGTCATTAATACGATTGTCGATATCGAGTATTATGTAGTATAAAATGTTCGATTATAACTACATATATATCTACGGTCCATACTTATTTTTAAATTTTCGGTGTGTTTTTTTAGAGTGAGCACGGTTAATCGCAAACACGGATAATCGAGTCACGGATAATCGAGGTTCTACTGTATATATATATATATGAATTTATGTTTTTGAATTTTTTTATATTTGCTCATCGGCAATGTCTACCGACTAAAATTATAGAATTTGAATTATTGGACGTTTATTGAAAACGCTCGTATATATCGAAGTGACTTGATTTTTTTAGTAAAAGAATAGCCTGAACTCAATTCCTGAGCAGTGATTATTTTATATCTATCAAATAATATAATATTATGACATTATTCTACTATATACATGAATTATAATTTCAAAAAGGTATTTTAAAGAACAAAAATAAAAAAATGTACCTACCAATTTTTTAAAATGTATTTTAACACTTTGAGTGCCGGGCCAAAAATCACAAAACTAACCATTCTAACCTGGACATTTACTGTCCATATCACATATTTATAATTGTGTATCATTATCAATACACACGGCAAAAATAAACTATTAGTTGTGTATTGGAATTGATACACATGGCACTTAAAGTTACCAAAGGTACCAATGTTAAGTGCATACTTTTAAAATACTATTGAGCTCTTATAATTAAGCGGTGCTGGGGAATAGTAATAAAAAAATTCAAATAAAAAATTTGTCGGCTAAAATAAATGTGCAAGTAATTAGGTGCAATAACCTCTCTGCTGTTGTATAATATTACAGCCTATAATATAGGTGTCGAATGTCGAGTGTAGGTACCTAAATATATAGTCATTGAGGAAGCCACTGTTAGAGTATGTACTGTATATATATTGTTGTACATAATCATTGCGTAAGATAAGCAAATGTGGGTATTAAGGTCATCAGTCAGCCTATTTTAGGTATTATATGTTACTTGGTAAGATATATTTATATTGCTTTTTGTCATAGTCATCAGTCCATACAGTCACCGTAGACACAAAAAAAAATACAGATAACGTTGTATGAAATCAATACATTTATCACACCGATAAAAATCTAAAAATTATTCGATCGCTATAAGGTTAGAATACATTTTACAACCTACACATGCAAATATTTGTACATATATTAATTAATTATAATTACAGTATTAAAATATCTATTATTTAAATATAAATAATTGTAATAAAAAATGGTTTTAAAACTATTTTCTTTCAAATGTATCAATCATTTCTTCGAAATTAATATTGATTATAATATTTATTGTAACGGGCTTGAATGGACAATAATTAATAAGCAATATTTATCGAATAATTCGACGGTGTTATTTGATACCTTTATTTGTAACATATTTTTCTATACTTAAAATAGATAATATACCATGGTCCGTGACGGCCACACATTCGAGTTTCATGAGACGAGATGCCGAGTACTATAGTTCTATACTACCATAATATAATATTATTATGTAATAATATATTGTACATTATATTATTATATAAATATTCAGAAGTACATTAGTAGCCACATTACACACAAGGCACATTCCAACACACACGTTCCGCCTGTTTTTTCACTCAAAATAAAATAGCAATTTTATCAATTTTAAGATACGAATGCATTAGGATAGTGTAAAACGAGGTTTATCTATGTAATGCAACTATGCAAGAACGCCATATGAAATATAAATTGTTCGTTTGATTATAACTTTTCACCAAAACAATTTGTCGGTGTCAGTATTGAATTTTTAACTAGGTAATTTCCAAAAGAGTCATTATGGTAATATAACATATAATATAATATAACAGTATAACATAATATTTAGATTTTTAATTCATCCAACTAATCATAAAAATTTGAAGTCAAAACAAGACTGCCATAATATTTCGAGTTGTGGCATTCTTCGTTGAAGAAAAACTAATTTTGTGCAAGTTTTGAATGCAACAGTTATACGCCGGTAAATAGAATTTCATAATTAGTGGATATTGCAGCCATAATAATTAATATTAAATTCAATAGTGCCATCTTTTAGTACATATTTTAGTACATACCGTTCTCAAAATTCAAAGACGTATGCGCAATACAGCTAGTGCCAGGCGGCTTCCTAGCCACCGAGGCTCCGACCCGCGCGTATAAATGCAATTATTTACCTACTATATATAGCCCAGTGGTATATGTTTGGATCCATTAAATAATTTTATAATAATAATATAATATACATTTTACTATTTTAATTTTTAATAATACTTAAATCATAATATCTTAGTCCGTGGTAATAATAATATAATTATATTATAATTTTGGAATCTATGATTATGTTGAAATACGTACTGTGATGTCTGATCGATATTATATTAATATTACTATGTATTATATATATATATCGATCCATATTATGTGATAAATATCTATAAAACGTTTTTAAATTATATTTTTGAGATTTGGTATTTTTGAGAGGCACTTTGAATAACTTGCCTTCTGGGCTCTTGACTTTTGGATATTTTACAAATTCTCTTAAAAACAATTCTATATTGTTGGGTTTTATAAAGAGTAGGTAGGAATTTCTTAATATTTTAAAATGTCATATTGACAATATTGTGCTTAAAATGGCACAATGCTAGTAAATATTTAAGTTTCTAATTTAAAATACCTAAACGTAAGTGAAAACTCCTTCGTTTAATAATTTAACATCTTCGTTTTAAACGTCAAATCTTCATATTATATTATTTGTCACTATAGATTTTGTGTTGTGGTGAAAACACGACAATTTAATTTTAGGCATTCGATCACGACGATTTAAAAACGTGTAATATAATTAAAACAAATTATTATTAGTATAATGTACTAAATATAATTATTATTAATACTGTAGCCGGCGGGTATGTCTGCTGTACTGAAATGTGACACAAAAAATTACAAAAAAAAAGGCTACACGTATTATTGACAGTTTTGTTCAAGTAACAAACAAAAAAGGGGGAAAGCTGGTAACCACTGAGTACCAATCTGCTGTACAGTTTTAGGTACCTATTGAGTTTACCTCGTCATTGAGTTAGTCGCTATAATAGAGTACCTAATGGCTAGTACTGTCAGTGTATGATATATGTATTGAATTTGAATTCAATAGCATACGAAAAACGATTGAGCGAGACAGTCCGTAATAATATTGTAGAGTTTAGACAGCCGTCAATATAGTTTTATAATATTTTATATTATATTATAATATGTAGTAAATTATGGGAAAATAATATGTTTTATAAATTAAGCAATTAAAATAGGTCAGACCAGCAAAGCAAATAACTATAATGCCTCAGCGCACCGTCCGTTTTATGCCGAAAGTGCAGGTTAAAACAATGCATGCGGTGACTGCACAATTTTATCATATAATATTATTATTATTATTTACGCCATATTTGCGGTGCCGCAGTGACAAAAAAAACAGACGTGTGCACCGACCTAAACTGTAAATGCTGGCGAAATTAATTCAATATTACTATTTAGGTGAAAAAACAAAGCCAAGCTACGGTGAATATAGCGACGACGGTAAAACCTTATAACTATATACAACACTTATACTTGTAACATTAAAACTATACGTAAGTAATAACAGCGGTTACAATTTTCACGATAAGTAGAAAGGTATTAGTATTTTATCTGATGAACATCACCAATATCATTCCAACATCAACACGGACTGTGTGTTTAAGTCCTAAGTTGTAACATATAGATCCCGGGCGGCTAAGACGAGATTAAAAATGTCCTAAATGTTTCCCCTTAAATGGACCTCGCTACGGCTATTAAATGGTTTTTGACATTGCTATTAATTTATTTTACTGATTTTGCTTATTACTGCATGATGGATACCTATTAGATTTATTTATTTATTTATTTAAGCAATTGGAACTTAATTATTTTAAAAATAAGGTTAAAATAACAATTTAATATTATAATAAGTATTTTATCGAAGAATCCTCATTAGTCATTACTCATTACTCAATTACCTATTTCAAAAACTGTTAATGTTTATGAAAATATTCTCCCCTTGAAAAAATCCTAGATACGCTACTGTGTCAGAGAGCAATATAATTTACGCCTGAATTATTATCCGGTTGGTTCCCCACGACGCCGCATCGGCAACCCAGTGGACTACGCCTTATAGATTTCTCGAGTAGGCAACTTAATGTGCATAACGACAATGACTAATGATGACGGGAGATGAAATCAAATGGAACTTTCGATGGTACAGTCTAATTAGAGGGGAGGGGAGTCTCTGATCGAATCAGTCTGGTGCAATGATTACGGACCGCACATAAGTCAGACCAAATATTTTATTGCTAAACTTTGTTGACGACCATTGTAAGCGGCCTCTCACAGAACTTAAGAAGTTGCTGGGGGACTTCCGCGTTGGCACCCTCTTGGCGGTGACGTTAACCACGACAACAGTGACACACGACAGCCGATAGAAGCAGATTTTGTCGATGTATAATCTAATCGGTGTCTAAGCCCAAATCAGTATGACGATAATGTAGTAATTAATAATAACAATGCAAGACCTAATACGAGATATTATTTAATAACCTTATAGGCTATAGCCTATAGGTATGAATGTATGATTTACTTTGTTTGCCCTCACAATGATATGAATGAGAGTATAGTTGCTTCAAATAATCAAATATCACAAAATACCAGAAGTAAAACTGGGTTGCTGGTGCTCAGAATAATAATAAAAAATATTATGCATGCAGTGTAACTTGAATAAAAAGTATATAAAAATCGAAGAAACGATGAAAAAATATGTACATTGCAATAGCAGAGCGACGACTATGACAACATTTTTTATCGGCAATAAAAAAAATTAACAAATTAAGGGGACCGGAGCGTAATGCATTCTAAGAAGTAAAAACTAGGCATTTTATATTTCAGTTTATATGGTTCTTATAAATGTGTTAAAAGTAAATGAACTAATGTTTTTTAGTGTGTGTAATTCGTAGTACCGATCACGTTGTATCATTCATAGTGACCGAATATTTACGTCTGTCATTTTACCTACGCGCATGCACGAGTCACTATTCATATTACTTTATACAATAACAAACATTTTTTTTTTCAAATATTGACAGTGGCTTCATTCATTACGCTCAATAGGATGTTCCGATTTAGATTTTGAAAGCAGATTTGAATTCTTCTCTAAATTTACTATACTTCAACTGTCGTATATTTTTCATATTCTATATCTAATGTATTTAAATTTGAATCATGAATATGATCTATTTTTACTCTTTTTGTAAGTAAATTTGAAATTTCTAAGTAAAAAAAAATAAAAATCAGAAAAATAAAATTATCAAAGCATAGATAATGTGACGAATTCAAATCTGCTTTCAAAATTAATATCAGAAGTCAGAATATTATATTGGGCGTAGTGATTGAAGTCGTGACTCGTGAACTATGTTTTCGACCAAAAATGAATCACGCTCCAGCCCCCTTAAAATCGAAATTTGTTATGCCTATAATTAGCTTAAAAAAATCCGAAATATTTTGAAATTGTAAATATTGTGTATAGGCACCTAGTGAAAATGTTAAGTATCTATGGTTATTATAGGTTTATAGTTACACCAAAAAAATTTAATCCATTTTGTCGAAAACTCGTTGCGCGTAATAATTTCCATTTTTCCTTAACTGCAGGTAACCGCTACGTCATTTTTCGGTACATTGCCAAAAGAGCTACGTGTACCACTTTTGGTATTACACTTGTTGTTTTCCTAATAAGTTGTTGTGTACCGAGAATCTTTGCAAAAAAGTGTCATGTGTACCTAGTACCTACCTACTATATGGTACACGTTAATACGATTTTAACACAGGAAAATATTTCGTAGCCAACCAGACAAACAAATTTTTTAGCAGCCCATTGATTTCTTATAAATTCAATTTTTAGGTAAAAAAAATCAAAAAATAAACAATAATAATTTTAAATAATGTATATTTTGTTTTTAATAATATTTTAAACACGCGTATACGACAACTAACAACTATCAAGCGAAAGATAACGATTATTTGTTTACAAGTCAAAAAATATACTCTTTTTCCCAACAACCATATTTTACAATTAAGAATACAAAATCATTATCTTTAATGAAACCGCATTCATCGAGTGGTCAAAAATACTATTATCTACAATTACTATTCAACGATATTACCTAATTAACGAAATTATAATTAACCATCGAATTACATTTAGATCTGAAATTTCCTGGGGGCTAAGTGTACCATATTTGATACATGATTGAAAATCATTAATAATTTTGATACAAAATCACATAGGTAATAAACTTAAATAAAAATATCAAACTTAGGCCGTAGCAAATAAGGCATATTCGCTACTTTTTGGGTTAGCTCGAATGGCAAATCAATCATGTACCAAAAATGGTACTTATAGCAGATAACCTGTTATTTTTTTTATATATAATTATTGTATTATTATGTAATATTTCTATATATGCGCCTGTTATAATATATATTTATATAAATTCAAAATAATAATAATTGTAATAGCCCCTCAAAATAAATTATTCAATTATTTCCTAAAATATTAATAAACCTTTAAAACTTCAACAGTATTTCTTACTTTTTTTTTGGAAAAATTTTTTTTTAACTCAATAATAATTTTATATTGCCTAGGTATAATAAATATGGTAAATGTTATTAGCTGTATGCTGTATGCCTGTATCTGTCTTAAGGAAACAATTTATGCCGGTATATTGGTAAGATTATTATACATAATTGTACAGTATATGCACTGAACTATAATATAGATATTAGATACTGTGAATTGCGGAATAGAATTCCCTAGAAAAAAACCCCAGACTACAATATTGCTGACAACCACGTGAAATTGATTGATCAAATATTTTTTAAAAGCTAATTAGTGTAACTATCACATTATTAATATTTAATTACATATTATATAATATATTATATTATAATATATATTATACTTATTTAATATAGGTATACCCTATACTTTTAATTAAAATAATTAATATTGAATGAATAATTTTCAAAATTTCCACAATAATATTATTTAGTTTTAAATCACGATTTGAAACATCAATTTATTGTAATGCAGCCGGGCACAATTGACCGATAAGACGGTACCGCTGTAGTATACGAGAAGAATGCTTAGTATTATATTACGATGTGCTTCAAGTTTTTCAATGCTGAATAGTTAATTTTTTATTTCAGTACCTACGATATTGACTCTTTTGTACAAAAAATTGTACTGTACAACAAGCTTAGGTACAGCTGTGCTAAAATCGTGTGATACAAAAAGGATCTCACACAGTCACACACGTGACACGCGTATATATTGAGTTTGTTCAACAAAAAAAACAACGTCGGGTTCTCAGTTCTACAATAACGATTATAATTTATATTAAATAAAATATAAATATAAATCATGAGATAATATTATTATAATCGTTGTCGGCATTCGGCAGTCACACAGTCGTTTTTAGCTTATCTACACTGAACCCGGTGGGCGATGAGCAACGACAAATAATAATAGCAGCTTATAAAAAAAAAACATTATACCTACATTTATAAATATTTCAAAATAATGATTTTAAGACATAATTATAATAATAATATTACTCTTTATACCTGCTGTGGCATAAGTGTGTGAAATCAGCTTCTCCCAGAATTATAAGTTAATTTAAATAACATGATAAAATATTTTAATTACAATCACCCTGATAAAAATATTTAAAACGCGTAGCGCCGACGATTCAATTTTTTTGGATTCAGATTTCAGAGCGCTAGGACATCTTAATATCGTCCACGCAGAAGTTTAGGACGAATAGGTCAATACAGGGAAATGTTAGTGGGCCACATCCGTCAATATAATAATCTATACACACCTATGACTCAGTATAACAAAACTTATCGTATGTACGATTGACTTCTGTTCATATTCTTTACTCTTTGGTTCATACGCATATTTTTCATGTATGGGTCACGAAAATGGTATTTTGTACATCACCCGTACGAAACAAACGTTCGCTTATGGTTAATTTGTAACTTTATTCGTTCGACGAAATTGCTCATATTATACCGGGTGATTTTTTTATCATTGAACACTCATTATTTCAAAAAGTGTAAACTTTTTTGAAAATATTTTTTTACATAGTTTCAAGTCGCTTGTAAAACAATGTTTTCTTAAAAAATTATATTTTTAAATATTTTTTATCCTTATAATTTTTTAAGTTTTTTACTTTTTTGAATGACAACATAGGGTTTTATATTCCAAAGCAGAATATTTTTTTTAGTATTTTGATACATGAAAATCTCATATCGGGTGAGTAGTTTATGAGTTATAAATATACCCTAGATAAGTATATAATTTATACTAGGTAATAAAAACTCTTTTGAAGTTAAGTTTTTATAATATATATTTCATTTTACAGTATCATAATGTAAATATTTTGAAAATAGTCGTAGGTATAACAAATATAAACTAAATTGAATGTTTTAAAAATTATATTGAATTTTCCGAAAAGAAGTTTATTATGACATATCGACTATCAAAACATTTAAGGTGGCTCTAAGCGATCGGATTTTTCATGCATTTAGACCTATAAGCCTGCAACAAATAGTTGATGCTTCTTATAGTATTCCAATTTTAATTCTTAATACTAATTTGAATTTGTTAGCCTCTTTTCTATGTTTTGTAGGAAAAACATTAAAATTTTTTTGTCTCGTTGGCCTTTTAAAGTGTATACTCATTGAGTCATTTTGTCATTTTGAGAAATTAAGTAAGTTCGTTTGGAACCGTACTAGGTACATAAACTTTTCAAAACATTGAAAATCTATTTCCTATCAAAACACAGAATAAAAGCTAACAAGTTCAAACCTTTTTTCGAAATTAAAATTCGACTACTAGAAGTATGTTAAATTTTTGCTGGCTTATTGGCATTATTAATTTTCCCGTACTCGCGTAAGACAGGTAAAAAATGTTTTCGAGCGTGTCTACGTTGGTATATTAATATATTATTATGCTTGCGCGTACGTGAAGACGATAATGATACACCAACACATCGACTAAAACCCAACGAACGCGAACAATAACCACTATAACTTGATGAAACGGGTAATTACTAATTTCGTTCAAATTTTAATTAAAATATCTATAAAAACTTTGTGTATACCATTTTTAGAGTTTTCGGTTACAGTTATGTACTACTTATGAGAAACCTTTTATTAATTTTTCAAGCTTTTTGACCCATCAAGAAAATTTTTATAAAAAATATTGAAAATTTCAAATATCTATAAATAACTTAAAAAAATTTGAAAAATGTATTGTGTATTTAAAAATAATATTCGTGATATTAATCTAAGTTTATTCGTTTTTGAATTACAGAAAAAATCAATCTGGTCAATAACTGGTTTTGCGTTTAAATTACCGTTTTTCCTAATTTTTTTTTTGATTTATTTTGACGCTTTAGAAAACTACTGGGAATTTTTATTTCTGACTGTCCAAAGTACTAACTAGATTCATTTTTCTATCAGAAAAGTAAAAATTTTTACTGCCCAAAAAAACGATGACAAACACAAAAAATTAAAATAAAGGGTTTATATTATTATATACCAGATACCTGTGCATGGACTGCCATATTATGATGTACCTATACATATTTTTAAATATATCCACGATCTACACGACGTTCGTATAGCCGCATAGGTACGAAATTAAAATACAGATATACGTCATAAATCATAATAATATATAATGATTAATGACGTTATACCAGTGGTGGTAAAACGGGAGGGGGGATGAGAGAGATAGATCTCCCCATGAATTTTTTTCCAATATTTGTAAAAATTTATAATTATGTATATTCTATAATTCATTAAATTTTGTTCTATTTTTTTCTAAAAACAAATTATCGACTATTTTAAATTTCGACAGAATGTTAGAATATGTTTATACGTGTTTATATAGCATGAGCTCACATGACTATATTATTATCTAGACTCATATCTAGGAACTAGTATATTATTATTATTAATATTTATTACACAAAATATAATATGAGAATTATCCCACTCGATGATTGAGAATTCTCAATAACAACCATCTCTACACTTTCCCAGAACATAGGCCCATACGGGCCCATAGCGATCGGTATAGATATATTTTACAATATTACGTAGCTCCAGCCCCAGGTCATAAGTTGGTTGAAAACTTGAAACATCGATTGCTTATTATCTCTCATACCTAACTCATAATATTTAGTTATCACCGTGATTCGTCTTTACTCTTTCGTACTCGTGTTTTCTACTGTGTGTCCGTGTAGTGTACTAAAGTGCATTACTATTATACGGTCGATGTCTTTTATAATATTGACTATTTTGTCCGTTTTACATTTTCACAATCACCATGTCTAATAAAAGGAAAATTACTAGCTATTTTGATGCAAGTTGCTCTACATCTAAACGCTCGGCGGATGAAAAAATAAGTAAGATCACTAATATCGTTACAGAAAATCAAATTGTGGACTTAGGGGAAATATTTTTATTATGGCTGTTCATCGTGGGGCTTTGTAGAATCAACCAAATTTCATAATTTATTTTTTAATTGCTAAGCGGAAATAATCTACAGCCCGCATCGATCTCTGTTTTTCAATATTTTATTCTCAGATTTTATAATAATATGTCTAAAAAAAATACAAGATAAAAAGCATTTTTTTACAAATTTTTTAATACAATTATTTGAAATAAAATACAAAATCAGGGATCAATGCGGGCTGTAGGAAGTCTTCTACTTTCAGATAAATAGGTATCGGGTAGTAGATTAGTGGAAAAGTATTATAATTGAGGTGGTAACTATGGGAGGGGGCTTAGAAAATATGTTCCTACTTCCTATTATATATTTCACTTTTTTGAGAAATAACAGTAGTTGATTCGTTATGTTCCTCTAATGGATTATTTTCGATAATTGTTCATTATACCCCCCCCTATAATATAATATCCCCCTATTTTATTACTTATTATTAATTTTTTTTACTAATAAGTAAGAGAATATCAGTCACAAATAGGCGATCACTACTCACAGGCAAAGCTGCAAGACAGAGAAAAAAAATATAATAATAACATAACAATTATAGTAATAATATGTTATATATATATATGTATGACAAAAATAATAATTTTAACTCACAAGGATCGGTGTACCTATGTATTTTAGTGTCATCCTGCCCATTGATGAATAGATCGTTTTCGATGTTGAAATGTTCCGGAAATTGGTGTACTGATCGATGACGTAGTCCTCTATAAACGTGGACTGTCCTTTTCGACTGCAATGTTTTGATTCGAAGTTCTACGCCCCGAAACAGCCAGTGGCGGATCCTGGGAGGACAAAGGGTGCATTTGCCCCCTCTCCCCCTAATCTTCGTAGTTTCCCTTTGTTCCACACTGTATTTAGCCAATTTTGTAGCAACATTTTTTGTACTTTTGCCCACCCCCCCCCCCCAAAAAAAAAAAAAATTAAGCCCTGGATCTGCTGCTGGAAACAGCTGGCGTGGGGACCAATAATTATTAATATTGGATTTCGATAAAATATTCTGTTTTTACGTGAATACCGGTGATGATGGTAATACACATAATGTATATGATTTGCCTGTGTATTAGTGTACACGACAAAATTACGTATTTTCGCAGTGGCGGATTAAGGGACAAGGTAAAAGGCTATAGCCTAGGGTGGCTTTTTTTAGAATTAACTATTAAGGGTTATTATTGACTTATTAGATATATTTATTTTAATATTTTTTTTTTCATATTAATGTAATATAAACACGAATAAAAATAATTTTAAAAAGTTATAATAATATATTAATATTGTATGATGCATTGATGCGTACCTAACTATAATAAAAATATTTCAATTATTATTACAATTTTAAAATATTTCATGTGTAATAAAATAATTACAGTTAAAATAACATACTAGTTATTATTAACTTATTACTTATTTTGGAAAAGATATCAGTAATTCTTGTTTTCAGTAACAATTGTCATTATACCACTACGACCGTGTGTTTTGACGACTACTGATAATATTATTATGTCCAAGACCAATAAAATAAACCTTATATTTCTCACGCTTAAAATTTAAATTCATTTGAATGTTGACAGTTGACATATTTTGACGAGGGACGAGTGACGACGATCGACGGAAAGGCGAAGAGCAGTTTGAAAGTTAATTAAGTACATTCCTACTTTTTCATTATTTTATATAACCTTCCAACGGGCAAGCTTTTGAAAATAATGGTAATATTTTATATTTTTTATTAGAATATATACAGTATTATAGTGTACACAGTATACAGTATTATACTTGTCCTATTTATATATTTTAGACTTTAATACTTACATTAGTATTTATATTTTACTTTATGTCAAATTGTATAAGAGTTAAGCAAATTCAAATTATTTTGTTACTGCCCTATAATAAATTAAGGTTTATAGTACAGTCAATGTATATTTTATTTTTATTTGATATATGTAGGTACATTTATTATTACGTCATATTAGAACTGTTTCTGAAATTACATCTATTGGTATAGAAAATAGCGCATCCGTGGGAAGTTTATAATTACAGTTTATTAGTTTATAATAATTACGATATTAGTTTCAATTATTTTATCATAAATAAAAATCATTATAATTTATTAATTTTCATAAAACTAATAATATACAGGTAAATATAGGTTAAGTTTATATTTTAAATATTCTGTTTATTTTGTTTTCGTACCAATTTTTTTTAAATATTATGTATAATAGCTATGTTTTTGTGTTCAATGTTCACTACCTATTTCATATCTGGCTATTTATATTTCCGTTATGTGGCTGAACAAGCATTGTTTATTTGTACTGGTACCTGAATTAAAATATAAGACATAAAATATTTTATATTTAGAAATTATCTATTTTAAAGATTTAATATTATACCGGGTGATTCTTTTATCAAACAACACTCATTATTTCAAAAAGTGTAAATTATTTTAAAAATATTCTTTTTACATAGGTACTTTCAAGTCGCTTATAAAACAACGTTTTTCTTAAAAAAATATATTTTAAAATATTTTTTATCCTTATAATTTTTTAAGTTTTTACTTTTTTGAATGACAACATAGGGTTTTAATTTTGTATTCCAAAGCAGAATATTTTTCTTAATATTTTGATACATGAAAATCGAATTTCGGATGAGTAGTTTATGAGTTATAAATAT